>NC_137466.1:198923587-199033587 GCF_964235325.1 Thermobia domestica | reverse complement strand
GGACTTATGTACTATGTTTTATGATCAATACAGTTGTGACAATGTACCCCATATGCGGTGTAAGTTGTCACAATATATGGGGCAAATTGACACATGTTATTCTTGTGGCACTTTCCAGAAATTGGTAGATATTATTAATGCAACTATTACTAATGCAAAAAGACTATAAATGTTACCAGCATTAAATACTTAGCGTCTTAAATAGAATCAAAACATAATTAAATGAAAGGTGAAACTATATTAGTTACATAGGAAAGAAAGTAGGGGAACCTGTGGCTTATATTTTCTCAACCTAAAAGATTTAGTGTTACATCAAGCTTTGTAGGAGAACCAAAACTGCCATGAAAACTGAACTAGCTCATAGCTAAGGAATCAAAACTACAAACTGAAAGGTCATAACAAAATGACGAAATTATCAAATCATAGCCTACGTCTCCAATAGGCCTACACAAAATTAGCCAAATGCATTTAAGTTGTTTCTGATTGTAGTTTATGAATTGCAAAGAATTCCTCTGATAGGACTACTGTATAGCTAGGAGAGGAGTAAATATTATTACGAAGTTTAGTTGCGTTTTATTAGTACTCACCGCAAACTAGTTTGAAAATGTTTATCCTTTTGCTCCTACAAAGTACCATACCTGGAGGTCATCGTCAGAGCCACAGTTAATATATACGTAAAACAAATTCTTCTTCCCTCAGTTTTCGTACGCCGATTCCGTACATCGAATGCACTGAATTCACTTCTCGCTATATGTACTCGCACTGTATGGATCGCCATAAACTAAACACAATGTATCGTCGTCCTCTGAGAAAGAATCGTAATCTTCTTTGGACCTTCGTTGACATTGTTTATAGGTGCAAAACTATTTGCTTGGGGAGTTCTTATAGCAAGAGCACCATGTCTTTTCAGAGATACCGGATACCAGTCTGGGCCAGCAATGGTCTTTTCATTCCACGACTCTGGGCATTTCAATCCTAGCGCTTTTGCATAGTTGTAAACCAAATCGCGAACCTCTTTTGTAGTGAGTCCAAATTATATGTGCGAAGCTTGTTTTGGTATGATACTAGTAATTCTTCCTAGTATTACGAAGAGTAACCTAATGTAAATTAGCATTGGCCGAACTGTAGTTCGCCATCTGTAACTCGTGCACAAAATCTTGCCAATGTTCTGTAGTGGACATGAAATTCTTTAGCAGTTTTAGGCCTACGTATTGATATGGGGTTGTTATTTCTTTTCATAGCTCTTGCTGCAACTAGTAGATCTTCCATTGTTGGTGCTTTCTTTTGCATATTCTCACCGTCTGCGAAACAGAAATGAAATCTTTGAGTTTTGCGTCCCACGGTTATGCCGGTTAGGCTAAAGGAGACGGTGATTATGAGAAATGAATGAAATGGTGGAATGAAGAAAGTGGGAGGAAACGGGAGAACCCCGAGAAAACCCACGCACACGGTGTTTGTCCACCACAAAGTTCACTTGGCGGGGTCTGGGATCGAACCCGTCTGCGAAACAGAGATAACCCTATCGTTTGTATCATACATAACACACAATGGGGCACATTGTCATAGTGACAATATGCCCGTCTTATTTGTGACAACTTGTCCCACGCGTCGCCATTACTCTTTTTACAAAATATCTATATCAAACGACAAGATTAGGCGCATTCAAAGTAGCACATTATGAAGCTCTATTTGTAACCTACATGACACACAAAAATATTTGCTTCTACAGACAAATGACACTGAAAACAGACAAAGTTCAACTGACGCAGCACCGTTGTTCCCGCGCATTTCCAAACGAGTACAGTTAGTTGTGGCATCTAGTAAGTAAACAAGAAAGCAGCATCGGCGAGCTAATGTTTTCGCTTTTTTCAGAATTGCTACTGTGACAACGTGCCCCGGTCTCCCCTACGTTTGACGAGTTTAAAGCCATATGTGCCGGTACTACCAGTAAATATGTAGTGCATTAGTAAAACTATTAGTATTATTTCTTACCTTTGATGGTAGCACAAGTATTCTTCAGTAAAATTTAGTTTTCCAACAATAACAGTTTATTTCAGTTATTTGTTGGTACTCTTCAAATAAGCATTCTTTAGAATCAACACTAACAATAGCGTAAAAATTATTGTCAAATTTAAGAAGCTTAATGCTCAGAGTTCCGAAAACTACGTAACACTTACTACTTCAAGTGCTGAATTCAAACTTCCGTACTAGTGGAAGTTTCGAAGTTACTACAGTAAAGAAAGCTGCATTTTCGAGGGGAAAAAAGTCGCGAAAGAAATGCTCGGGAAATCCCCGCAACTGAACACACAAAGCATAGGAACTGAATACTTCAATACAACTATTTATTTTACGCTGGAAGATATTTAATTTCATTTAAGACATTTTGAAACATTTACTTTATAAAATATGAATTATATCTTTGTTAATTGTTTTAAATTAATTTTCTGAAAAGAAACGTCTTGCAACAAATGCTCGGGAATTTCACCTAATTGAACGCACAAAATATCGAAAGTGACCTTCAAACAAAACCATTTATTTTACGCTGTTAAATTAATATATTTGGTGTTCATATTTGGCAAACGTCACTGAGGCTTCTGGGATGATCGATCTACATTTTGTTCGTTCGTCTGCCTGTACCACACATACTACAGGGCACCACCTTCGATGTTTTAAGTTTAAATTTTCAGGGTACAAGCACGAGACACACTAAATTTCCAGTATAGATTTTGGCGGCATACCAAAGTACAATTTCAAAATGGTGGCTTAAAAAAATAGCGGGTATCCATACAAAGTGCAATTTTCGGTCTTTTAAGTTGAAATTTTTAGAATATAAGCACGAGACACACTAACTTAGCTGTATATATTTTGGCGGCAATCTAACGTAAAATTTCAAAATGGCGGCCAGTTTTTCAAAACAGCAGTGAATAGAAAATTGTTTCAAGTTGTGACAATGATAACCTTGAAATATAAATCACATTTTAGCACTTTCACCCCAAAGACATTGAAATATTTCGAAAAAACCCAATTAAACCCGAAAAAACCCGATTAAACCCGAAAATACCCGAAAAAACCCACATGGGCCCAGGTGGGTTGGGCTTTTTCAAAAAAACCCGGGTTTTTTCAAACCCTGTTCGTAAAGGAATGCTAATGGTTCTAAGTTAATATGCGACGTTGCTACATAATGAAACTTCCAATTCCCTATAGCAGCTAAAGGCGAATATATCAGTACTCTTTTCTCTTTGTTTTGACCTGAAGACTTGCACTCTTATTGTTCGTGAGCGCCATTTTTAGAACACCTGATACCGAGTTTCATCTTCCTAACTTGATAGGTTCGTACTGAAATTTTGAACCCTATTTCCTTTCCTTGGGATGCGCCACTGAATAAAGGACCCCGCACTTTTCTTATGGAAAGTGGCTTTCGGCTAATGTTAAAACTTCGCTGGTTGATAGTTCTTAACATGTGGATCAAAAGTCTCAATGGGCACAAAGACCGAAATCCACTCCTTCCCCCCCAAAAAACCGCCTCCAAGTAGCTGGGGGGATCGAGCTGATTTCAGCATGTAAAACAATTTGTTGTTTTAATCAACTCAACAAGGACCCTAAACAACCACATGTTAGACTATCAAACTACTCCACTTGACACCGCCCTTTGCCCCCCACATATCCCCCCCGCGAATTACCTTATGAATGTTCCATATTACTGTAGTTTATAGTTGCGCGTATGTGTTGAAATACCTACAGTTTTGGTCTCACCGACGATATAATGGGTTTCACGTATCGCTGATTACGAATCTGAGGTGAGAGTTCTAGAATTCAAGATGGAGGATCAATATGGCGGATCAAAAACACGAAACTCCTGAATGTAGCCACAAATAGCTTTTTACTAGGGTATTTTGGGTCGTTGGTTACGAATCTGAGGTCAAAATTCTTGAATTCAGGATTGCAGATCCAATATGGTGGATAAAAACGTCGAAGCCACAAATCGTAGTAGACTAGAGTGTTTTTAGATCGCTGTTTAAGTACGCAACATTCGTTGATACTTCAGCCACCATGTAGAATTATTCTGCACCCTTGCCCTATACCAAAACCCACCACAGATATCTTAATGCTGAACGGTGTTAAAATAATTCATCAATTATCTGTTCATTATTTTCATCATTTCGGTTTGCAGCATGTAATGTGGTACTTAGCAATGAGTCATCGGGATATCTAATATTCTGTAAATGTCGTGCATGGCCTAAATACCACAAGATACTTGCAGCGTGCGCACATGTACCTAATGTACGAGCACCGCTTTGACATGTACAGTAGTAACCTTGAATAACATTTTGATCATAATCCTGGTCATTGTGTTAGTAGACAGAGGATACCGTGATGCAATTCCTTTACTGGAATATTTAGGAATTGATCATAGAATGCCCGCACTCCTACTACCACGTGAAAGACAACTATCAACAGAAGATGCGAATACTTCTCGACTAGTTACTAAAAGTCGATGGATAGTCGAGGCAAGAAACGGGCATCTAAGATCTGTTTTTAAGTTTCTAGCACAAACGTTGAATCTGCAACATGCAAAGAAACTGAATAGTTTCTATCGCATAGCTGCAGCTATTTTGAACAGATACCATCCCGTTATTTTCATGCAAGATGCAACCATTGAATTAGCTAGAAAAATGAGAAATAGGTCAATCATGCCGAACGTTGTTAAAGCAAGAGTGGAGGTAGATAATCTTATTAGAAGGAACGGTCAATGGGTACCGCTGAATGATCAAGGCCTAATTGATTTCTCTGTACTTAACTTAAACTACTTACGAGATTTGACTGTAGGCACATATCAAGTAGATCTCTCATCCTCTTACGTCCAAGATAAACTAATACGAGATAAGGATGAGCAATTCCAGCTTGACGAAAACGTAACTGAACCGGGATTCCTGCGCATACGTCTCTACTCAAGGTTCCGCAATGCAACTAAGCATCAAGTTTTCATAGCATATGTAGCCAATGATGAAGATGACCAGGATTATGATCAAAATGTTATTCAAGGTTACTACTGTACATGTCAAAACGGTGCTCGTACATTAGGTACATGTGCGCACGTTGCAAGTGTCTTGTGGTATTTAGGCCATGCACGACATTTACAGAATATTAGATATCCCGATGACTCATTGCTAAGTACCACATTACATGCTGCAAACCGAAATGATGAAAATAATGAACAGATAATTGATGAATTATTTTAACATCGTTCAGCATTAAGATATCTGTGGTGGGTTTTGGTAAAGGGCAAGGGTGCAAAATAATTCTACATAGTGGCTGAAGTATCATGGAATGTTGCGTACTTAAACAGCGATCTAAAAACACTCTAGTCTACTACGATTTGTGGCTTCGACGTTTTTATCCACCATATTGGATCTGCAATCTTGAATTCAAGAATTTTGACCTCAGATTCGTAACCAACGACCCAAAATACCCTAGTAAAAAGCTATTTGTGGCTACATTCAGGAGTTTCGTGTTTTTGATCCGCCATATTGATCCTCCATCTTGAATTCTAGAACTCTCACCTCAGATTCGTAATCAGCGATACGTGAAACCCATTATATCGTCGGTGAGACCAAAACTGTAAGTATTTCAACACATACGCGCAACTATAAACTACAGTAATATGGAACATCCGTAACGTAATTCGCGGGGGGGGGATATGTGGGGGGCAAAGGGCGGTGTCAAGTGGAGTAGTTTGATAGTCTAACATGTGGTTGTTTAGGGTCCTTGTTGAGTTGATTAAAACAACAAATTGTTTTACATGCTGAAATCAGTTCAATCCCCCCAGCTACTTGGAGGCGGTTTTTGGGGAGGAAGGAGTGGATTTCGGTCTTTGTGCCCATTGAGACTTTTGATCCACATGTTAAGAACTATCAACCAGCGAAGTTTCAACAACATTAGCCGAAAGCCACTTTCCATAAGAAAAGTGCGGGGTCCTTTAATATGATAAACACCAAATTTAAAGTAGTGCTATGTTCATAAATTCGTTTCAGACTATTCAACAGTTTCTCCGTGATGCAATCACAAACAACAGGCAGCATCGCATTCAATATGCGTAAGGTACTCAAATTTTGACCCTTCTCTCCCCCCTCCCCCCGTAGAAAATTTTTAAACGAAGTAGTTTGATTAAAACCGGGGTGGATTGATTTAAATCACTTGATTTTTTTAATAGAAATCGTTAATTTAAATCGAATTCCGAAATAAATTAATTTAAAGTGAAAAGAAGTAAAATCCCGTTTCTGTCCTGTTATTTCAATTATGGAAGTTAATAATCATAACACAATGAGACTCAAATGTACAATATAGTATGAAAACAAGTGTCATGCAGAGGATGATTAGAGAAAATACCGTTTTGAACAGGTAATGGAGCAATCTTGCTTTCTTCTTTTCGTAACATTGGGTTTGGGTTTTAAAATCGTTAACTATTCCAACAGAGAAATCACCATCGACATTTAAGACATAAATTCTTTTTTGTGCGTGTCTATTTGTTTGTTCCCAGATAATAGGGCGTATTTAGAGGGGCCCTATCCCCTCTCCAAATTGTTTTTTGTTAATTTTATAACTTTAGGCGAAATTTATTTATTTCAAGCCGCAAGCTAGTTCTGAGTTTTTAAAAATAGGCCCTTGATAAATATCAGTAACTTTTGTGAAAAAAAAAGTGTCATTTTGATAAACGTTGCTGTACTTTTTCTTAATGCTTAACCTTTTAAATTATATCACCTACTGTTAGGTGATAGGGTAGAATCTTCATTATTCGATTAAAAAAGTACCAATAAGGCTTTTTACTTCGTTTTCTTCAAGACTGGAGGCATTTTAGAACACGTTGCATATGCTTTCACGCCTTTCTGCATTGAAGCATAGTGTGTGATGACGTCATAAATTTAAAAAGATATTTTTTGATATGCGTATTATTATTATTTTTTGGCGTGTTACATTTTGCATTCAGAATACTGAAATTTTGCACATTCGTTCAGTGCACTCTTTAATAATTTTTAGATGTTTTCAGATCTCTGCGTGGAAACAGCGGACTCCAGAGGGGCAAAAATGTTTAAAAAAGAATATTTTTAACAAAAAATGGCTTTTTTTCGTGATTTTCCCGCCTTAGATGGAGACACATGAATGGTATTGTTTGAAAGGCTATTCTATTCTGAAGAAAATGATGTACGTACTATGCTCCTAGGATAAATAGGAATGTCTCAGGAAACTGTTACCTGAGATCCTGTTTTATACGGGAATCTGAGGTATTTGGGGAATATTATATTTCGCGGGCTTGCTTTTGCACCTACAAGATTGAAATTTTCCACATTTACTCAGTGCACCCCTCAGTATTTTTTCAGATTTGTTTCAGATCTCTGCCTTAAAACAGGGGGAGGGGTCCACAGAGAATTTTTAAAAAGATATTTTTAACAGAAAATTCCTTTTCTCGTGATTTACCTGCCCCAGATACATGATGGAGACAGTTGAAGGATACCGTTTGAAAATTTGTTTTATTCTGAAGAGAATAATGTACAAATCATGATCCTAGGATAAATAGGAATGTCTGAGGAAATTTTTATATTACATCCGGGTCTTCTGGGGCATTGTGGGAATGTTCTCAGCTCATTGTTAGTTTCCTCACCCTTACTACTCAAGATAGAAGATGAAATTTTGTACACACATTTAGTACACCCCTTAGTATTTCCCAGTTGATTTTGAGATCTGTGCGTTAACATAGGGGAATCCAGAGGGGATCAAAAAGGAAAAAAAAAAATAACGATTACTCAAAATTTCCCCCTTCAGGGACATGATATGGAAATGTAACGTTTCAAAAGCTGTTCTATTCTAAAGAGAGTGATGTATGTACCATGATGCTGTAGCTACTTGACTGAAAGTCTATAATTTACCTTTAAAAAGAGCCATAATTTAAAAGGGTTAAGAAACATTGTTTGGGATTGACAAAGGTTAACGATTGGGGATAATTCAAAATTCAACCCCAATACTTTCACTTAAATGGCATAATTAACTTTTAATAGTAATTCCTAATGCTTTTTCTTCAGTTCGCGACTTGTATTATACGAGGACAAAGATTTGATTTAAATCAAAATAATCGATTTAAATAAAAAAAATTCAACAAAAATTATTTTTAAAAAAAAAAATCGTGATTTTTTTTCCCACCCTGATTAAAACCCAGTTACAGGTATGTGATGCAATGAGAAACGACACCCTTTTTATTTTTATATTCGAGATTACAGTTGAGCTCCGTTACATCGATTTTGATCGAGGGCACCCGTGTAGCGTAGTCGCTAACGCTCTCACCTTCGGTGCGAGCGGTCCCAGGTTCGATTCTCGGTGGGATCACTCGGTCGAAAAAGTGTAGGTCGCTTTATCTGGCCACCCACCCTAAATGAGGTTTTCGTGGATTTTCCTCATTCATACCAGGCAAATGCCGGGGGGTACCTAAATTAGAGGTCCCAGGCCGCTTCCGTCCTTACCCAATCCTTTCATCCTTCCCTTTCCCCAGATTGTGTGCTCGCCGAGGGACGTCATCCCTCAAATCGTGAAAGGCTAAATGGCCTTAGATGGCGAAAGCCCAGAAATTGAAAAAAATCCTAATTGATCGAGGGCAAACAAAATTAGTTATGCAGGATTCCCAAACGCTTTTTTTTTTTTTTTTTTTTTTGTTATATTCTGGTTTGGTAATAGTATCTTGATAAATAAATATATTAAGCCAATTCTGGAACTAGGCTTGTACTGAGAAACACAGTTGAGGAAATTAATTATAATCACATTAATGTTTTTATTTAAAAGGAAGTTTTGAAGTATATTTCCGGAGGTGTTTTATTGTGGGTTTTACTCTTGCCCCCCGAAAAAAAAAAAAAAGATTTTTGGGCTGGCTAAAATTCTAACAATCCTGGTAGGGACTCAGATTATCTGATATTAGATTGTTTCTCCCAATCGTACAAAAGTGTGTAATTGTCGTACTGAACTCTTAGTTGCAAATGAGAAATTCTACTTAACATATATGTTTTGAAAGATCATTGAAGATAAATACCTATTCATATGTATGTATACAGGGTGGCCCAAAAGTAGGTATACAGTACCGTACTGATCATCTCATTGCATTTTATATCATTTCTTATTCTTACCCATAGTTTCTTTATAATTTGTTCTTAATATCCATTTACTTATATCTTTAGCTCGGAACAGCCGAGAATGTTATACTTGATCAATGCAGGAGTGTATACCTACTTTTGGGCCACCCTGTAGATAAATAGAAGGAGTTTTGAATTTAATTCTGTAATACAGTTTAGTAAAACCATGTTAAGTAATAATTAATACTAATATTATTTGATATACTACAAAGATATTTATATAAAATTTAATTACCTTGTATATAGGGAGACTTGGTGAGAAGTCTGAAAGCAAATGGGGCACCAGAATTAGACGTTAAAAAGGCTGTAGCTGAACTTAAACTTCGAAAGAAGACTCTGGAAGATAAGGAACTACAACTTGCTCCAGCAGCCGCTACATTTGATAGAGCCAGAATGGAAGATTTGCTTCGGAGACGCTTTTTCTTTGATCAGTCATTTGCTATATATGGAGGTAGGTGTGTGTATATGTGCTTTATTTGGTATCTAGAGTCAGTTCCTCTGTTTTTACTTGTGTTAGTGATACATGATTTTTTTCTTGTATTCCAAAAAAATAAATAATAATAATAATAATAATAAATAAATAAATTTAGTTATTTCTTTGCGCTTCAGTGGCACTTTTGAAACATAACATTTATTTTAAATTTGATCGCTTTCAAGTAGTACAAATCTATAGTATCTCTTTCCTTAATATATACATATGTAAATGTTTTCAAATCACTAATAACATTGATTTTATTTCTGTACCTTAAAGGTATTACCGGTCAGTACGATTTTGGTCCCATGGGATGTGCGTTAAAAGCCAATATATTGAATGCATGGAGAAATTTCTTCGTACTTGAAGAGCAAATGCTGGAAGTGGATTGTTCTGTTCTGACACCTGAACCAGTGCTGAAGTAAGTGTAAACTGTTTTAATGATGCAAATATCCATTTTCATTTACTGAGTCTAATACTTTAAGTACTGTTAAGTGTATACTTTTTTTCTCTGAGACCCTCCTGAGCAACTCCTTACAATAGATTCATTCTCTGATAAAAGTGTTAAAGGCGTGAGAAACTTTTGCAGAAGGATTTTATGAAGGCTGAGCTGTTTTTTGTGGTCGTTTGTAGAAGTGGTAATCCATTAGTTTTGCGTTAATGCTTCAGATTATTCCAAGCTAAAGGAAAAGATTCCTGGACATAACCAGTATATGTGTTGGTGTAATGTGAAAGGTTTATGAAGGAGAAAACTACTTTGGTATACAACTCATGGTAGCCGTTCTGAGGAAAATTGTCCTCGCTTTTAAGGGAAGAGAAGGAAAAGTAAACACTAGTAGGGGCTGTGGTCTTTTTCCTGGAAATGTACCAGTTGTGTCAAAAAAATTCGTGCTACAGAATACGAAGTAAAATGAGGATGAAATAAAAGAAAATTAGAAATAATTATTCCACTAGAAGTGTGCTTTTAGATTGTTTTACCTGTAGCCCTACTGAGTCACGAACCCAGACCAGAAACAATAAAAAGATCGTGCTAACCACGTGGCTACTCGGGATCGGAAAGAAGGACCTACACTCATTATATTGGTAACTTCTACAACCAATGGGTAGCAGAGTGGGAGAAAAAAATCACCACTAATGTACGGATAGGAGAGAGGTGAGAGACTTCAAACAAGACAGAACCATGCCTTCTCTGTGCTAACTGTTATCTTTCTTCTAGCTCTGTCGCTGTTGGCAGGCAAAAGAAATTACTTTATTTTTCTTTCAGATTCGCATTTAGGTTTAACCAGTTTTCTTGAAGTAGGAATAAAATGAACTCGTCTGGCACTGTGATTTAACAGAAATGCTTTGATTGGATGGGGATTAAAATTTCTCTTCAGCAGCAATACGAATTTTAAAAAATAGGAACACATTTTAACTAGAGATCGAATCTGCGATCCACAGAAAAGAATCTACCTGGACTATACAATTAAAGTTACACAACAGCTATAGGTAAAAATGAAAATGTAGCATGGTTTACTCTGTAATTATTCGATTAAATAATAATAACAGTAATAATATTATGAAACTACGTACCAAACAAGCACAGAATTGAGGATGGGGTATTGCGTACTTGGTAATTTGATTATGTACGTAAATCTTGAGACATCCTGTCACTAAGTGTGACTTCCGCTTTAAAGAAAATGACCATATAGTTGGAGATAAACCAGGTTAATGTGACTGGCCACTTCTTGTTTAGGAACTGAAGGAATAGTTCCACTGGTAGTTGACCGTTGATCCGTAGGAGGGAAATGCCATCTATGAATCAAAGGCAGATGAAAGATTGAAATGTGAGTAAATGGAGTATTTGTTGTTCCAGGCGCACTCTGTTGGTTCGGTGTGAGAGTAGGGGTATGTGATATTTGGATTTGGATATCGAAAATCGATATCTACCAAATATTGAAACATCATCAAAATATCGATGAAAAACAAAGTTCATCTTTTGAGAAGTCTAAAACGAAATAGTAATAGAGAAAGTGAAAGCGAGTGGAATGTTTCTCACTTTTGTGTAGGGAAACAAAAATACACATAAGTAGGACCTCTGGGCTTACCTTGGATTTTGCAACTGCAACCAAGCAGAGTACCTGCTGACCTGACTGTATTGGAATTTTTCTTATAAATGCGAAGTAAGAAACACTATACTAGAACAATAAGTCATTGTAAGTATCAAAAAGTAGAATCGCGTATATGATTAAAAAAAAATGAAATGCGCTGTTAACTTCTGTTGATGACACCATATGTCACATGGTACAGTAGGTGTTGTTTTACCAGTTTATACCTAGTTGCTAACGCATTTTCTTTCTCTACGTGTGATTCCGAGTTTGGTTTTCAGTTTGATACTCGTATAAAATAAACCGAGTGTGGTTCGGGTTCCACTTTTAATTAGTAGGTCTTATCTTTTTGGCCTTAATGGTGAAAAGGGACATGCAATTCTAATCAATAAATGATTAAAACCCAAATAATCTAGTAATGAAATAGAACTAAAGGAACGTAAAATTATATTTTCTATAGATTATACTTCAAAGGTCAAAGTTATAATTAACATTTTGTGTATATATAGGATATACTACCCGACATTTGACTAGGGAACAAGTACTCAATGACCCATAACTTTTGGGAACATGATCTGAGTAATTGACTAATATATGAGTACAAACTTTTTGTGATAAATGGCTGGGATTCCGCGCCATTTGAAAAAGCAGGATGTGATAAGCCAAAAAAGATGATCCCAAGCAATATAGAGGAAAGACATGAAGTTCAAGGAGCCATTGCTAAAAGACGCGGCTTTTTGACCCTGTTTAAATTAAACTTTACGGGAGTGTATTGTTTACTATAAATATTTATTTTCATAGAGCGTCCGGCCATGTGGACAGATTCGCAGATCTGATGGTAAAGGACGTTGGCAGTGGAGAATGTTTCCGATTAGATCATCTAATCAAAGCGCATTTAGAGAAGATGATGGCTGACAAGAAAACTTCTCAAGATATCAAGGATGAGTGTCAAAACATAATTGTAAGAGTAAGTAATTCAATACTTAATCTAGTTCGATTACGTTTAATTTGTATTGTGCTGAAGAATGGGTGATAAAATCACCGATTTTTATTTGTTTAATTGAATCTCGCAACTACGTTATCAGGTCACGAATGAACTACTGATGGTTGTAGGAACACACCCTTTGTAAATCCTACTTGAGTTCTTCATAAAGTGGAAATTAAGCTAATATTTCAATTTGTATCTTGTAGTAGTATATATATATATATATATTTTAGATAAAAGTAAAGTAGATCATTCTACACTTTTTTTATTTAACCTAAAAATATAAGTAAATCCCTACCCCATTTTGCTTAGGTTTGACAAACACAGGAGAATACATGCTGTTGAAATATCAGCCAAATTCTCATTTTTATGAATATCTGAAGTAAGAAGATGACTACATAAATCTTCTTGTCAAAGAAGAACAAAGCAAGTGTTGTATTTATTTATTTAAAGATATGATCTGAAGAATATATAATTTCTATAAAAAATATTAACAACTTGGTGTGTCCAAATGTTCTTCAATTGTATTAATCTGTTTCAGCAATCTCTACCCTTTCGTCAATAACTGTGAGGAGCTCGAAAGTTTTCTCACTTTTGAGAATGTCATTTTACACTATTTCCTCTACCAATTGAAAAGTAATGGGGGTTTAATGTCTTGAGAATATAGATCCTTCATTTTAGTTAACATTCGGGGCTGCGGTGGCTCAGTGGTAGCGCGTTCACCTCTGGTGCTTGGGGTCCCGGGTTCGATCCCAGCCCCCGCCAAGTGAACTTTGTGGTGGACAAACACCGTGTGCGTGGGTTTTCTCAGGGTTCTCCCGTTTCCTCCCACTTTCTTCATTCACCATTTCATACATTACTTATCATCATCGTCTCCTTTAGCCTAATCGGCATAATCGTGAGACGTAAAACTCAAAGATTTCATTTCATTTTAGTTAACATTCCATTCTTATGACCGTTATAGGGTAAAGGAAATGAATGATTGCAAAATATTATTATTATTATTATTATTATTATTATTATTATTATTATTATTATTATTATTATTATTATTATCATCATCATCATCATCATCTCGGGAATCGAAGCTAGAACGACGTGACCAAAGACACGTGCGCTAGCCAACGGACCTTCAGGTTGCGAAATGACTTTTTTGTATCCTTCAATCTCGAGAATCGAACGTGGGACTAACGTGACCAAAGAGGCGTGTCGTAGCCAATAGATCTTCCAAGTGGAGTTGTAATGATATGTGTAGTGAATGTAGAACTAGTTTCATAGAACTGTGTTCACCTTTGAGATGCACGTGGACTGCTGTTGTGTCATGTCTGTTTATAAACATACTAGCAGAATACCCGTTCTTCACATGGATATTATACGTTTCATTTTGGACATAAGGGGCTGAATTTGGATTTAAACGGCATCGGAAGTGTCACTGTTCGTCTCAGCGACTCCAGAAACTTCGACAGTAATATCGATCATTTTTATGTGTCTCCTTCCTCCCCTTCCCCAAGTTGCTGGACTGAATTTGGATTTAAACAACATCGGAAGTGTCACTGTTCATCTCAGCAATACCGAAAACTGTGGATTCGACATTAATATCGGTCTCCCCCTCCCCTAAGTTCACCGTCAAAAGTGAAAAGATAAAAAACATCCCAGGCCCGAACCTCATCTAGATCACCGAAAATTTGATCGAGATTTGCCGGGTGTGGTTCAAAAAGTACGAAGTCACAAACATAGTAACTTTCATTTTTTTTAATATGTTCTATTAATTAGCATCTACAGACTATTCAGAGTTTTTTTAATTTCTGTAACAGACTATGAACAGCTAGCAAGCAGTAGCAAATGCTGGTCTTGCCATTTCTTACGGTCTCTAAACCAACTGCTTCAGTCTCGCGTCTTGAGTGTGTTCGTGAAAGGAATTAGTTGGTTGGATTTGAGTTTAGCCTCTACATGGACCTACACCTTCATGTGAGATCCGAAACGCATAAATTCCCACCGGGAAAAATGAAGGGAATTGCTAGGTAGGTTGTTATGTTAACCCTTTCAGTCCCGACTTTTTGTTTACTGACTGATTTTTATTTTTTTCTGCTATTATGTTTTTGATTTAATGATTGAAGTGCAATCGCCCATTTAGTTTGCAATTGTCGTATTTACAGTACTTTGGGACGCACGCATTTGTTCCACTAGGATTGAAGCATATATGTAAAATTCAAAATGGCATTATTCGAAAATATCATTGTAATTACGTAATTTAGAGACTCGAAACATCACTAAAGCAGAGGGATGACTTATTGATTTTTTTTTCGCTAAAAATAGAACAGTTTACGTGGTTGAGCTTGGATAGCAACTACTATTACTGTGCATAGCTTCCTGACAACAGATGAAAGCACTAGAGAAATACTGGAAAATGGTTCAGATAAGTCCAGGCATAACAATTGGTGATTTTGAATTCCTATAGTAATGATGTTAAGCTTGAAATATAATGTACACATATGTTCACCACCAGGGCCGAAAGGGTACGCTTGGGCGAAAATTGTATTGTAACTGAGATGAAATGCTGTATTGTTTGTCACGGTTTATCGATACACAGTTCGGATTTAACACAGTTTATGTCGCACTGAATCTGTTGGCGGTAGAGTTGCTAATAAGAAAACATGTTAACTGCAGTTACTAGATAAAAAATATACTTGTTGCTAATATTTTGGCAGTATTCCAACGCTCAGTAGAATGCCGTAAGGATTCTCGAGTTGTGAAAGTTAATGTAAAATTAAGTAGATAAATTAAGGACATGAGAAAATTATTCTGTTACTATAAAAAGTCACTGTTTTCAAACAAAGCTAATAATTACTAAAATATCATGAAATTCACGTGAGCCGTGGTGGCTCAGTGGTAGAGCGTTCACCTCTGGTGCATGGGATCCTTGGTTCGATCACACCTCGCGCCAAGTGAGCTTTCTGGTAGACAAATCTGTGCGTGGGTTTTCTCGGGGTTCTCCCGTTTCCTCCCACTTTCTTCATTCCACCATTTCTTTCATTTCTCATTATCACCATCCCCTTTACTCTAGCCGGCATAACCGTGGGACGTAAAATTTAAAGATTTCATTTTCATTTCATTTTTTCTACAAGGAACATTATGCATACTTATACATATGCCAGTTCAGCAATTACTGTTGTGGAACTACTATTCAAGATTCTGATGTGAGTCACAAAGAATCCTTGCAGAACATTTATTTTATATGTTTTTGAGTAAAAATAAATTCCTGGCGTAAATTTAATTGATTGAATTAAAAGTTACGAAGAATTTAAATGCCAAATTTAATGATATTTTTTTTTACACAGGTTAACCACAACCTCAGGTATTACATAGAGAATTAAGAGTTTTGTACCCAAGGAATTACTCTGGAGTATAAGTGAAAATCAGAATATGTTTCAATTGTGTGTGTGTGTGTGTGTGTGTGTGTGTGTGTGTGTGTGTGTGTGTATGTATGCACGTATTACAGCAAGTAAATGTTTTTCTCTTAAAGCTTGATGGAATGACGAAGGATGAAATGAATGATGTATTAAAGAAGTTTAATATCCGCTCACCGTTAACAGGGAATGAACTTACGGAGCCTATTGAGTTTAATTTAATGTTTGCCACTCAGATTGGTCCCTCCGGCCTGGTTAAAGGGTGAGTACATTAAAATTCATTAAAAGAATCATTTTTTTCCTCTTGGCTGTATGCTCATGACGATTTATGTATTATTATTATTATTTTGCTGTAGTAGCGGCAGCGTTCATCAGAAGTAATTACATTTATATATATATATATATATATATATATATATATAATATAAGAATCTTTTCATTTTAGAACAAGAGAGAGATGTGGTATGCACTTTTTAGAGGTGTTAATTGTGTCTATCGTCTACACCAGTGTTTTTCAACCACTGTCGCGAATACATGTCAGATGTGTCGATAAATATCTCACTGGTTTTAAGTTTTATATCTTCTTATATTTCTGATGGTAATATTTCTTTCTCATATTCCTGCTTAAGAGTCATAAGTTTCTTTTATGTTAATATGTTTCTATTCAAGGATCTTTCGTACTTTGCTTGTGAGATTTTGTATCTCAAAGTCATTCCATAATTAAAGCATGTATTGTATGTATTTTTGAGTTTGCTTTTTTGCATGTAGGAAAAAATCCTGCAGAAGTGTCGCGAAAGTTTGGAACGTACTTTGATGTGCCCCAAAGGAAAAAGGTTGAGAAACGCTGGTTTACACTTTAGTTATTTTAATGTGAAGACTAGTTTTTATCTTTGCGACAGTTCAACTATCTAGCGTCTTAAGAATCCCAAAAGTTGATCGACGAAAAAATAAAACTTTTACAAAGTAATTTAAGTGGTGCTAATCCAATTCAATTAGAATAATGATGTTCATCTCGCTAAGATTCTATGTTATTTCATTTCATTTTTTCGTTTTTATATTGTTATCTTCTTGGTCTATGTAATAATCTGTTTGACACATATTTCCAGAATAACACTATGTGCTACGCACTCATTTCGTCCTAACAATTGATTGCACATCCTTTTCGACACCTGAATCTACCTAACTCTATGAATCTTAGTGAATTGTAAGAATTGTAAAGTTCACCATAATTTAGCAGTCATAACGTATAATATATATGCTAGTAAATTAGCCAATATTCTAACCAACCACTTTATGGTCTAAGATAACGTTTCTCGAACTTAGTGAGGGCCACTGTTATAAAATGTTCTGTGGGTCACAATACTCTTGGCTTCTTCGAAAATATTATTATTATTATTATTATTATTATTATTATTATTATTATTATTATTATTATTATTATTATTATTATTATTATTATTATTATTATTATTATTTCATCTGTTTTAATTAACATGTAAATTTTATCGTAATCGTAAATTTTAAATATTGATGGACATTATATGCTGCAGTTTTGACGATATAAAATTCAATTCAAGGATATAAAATATTCCATTTTTAGGGTATAAAATATTTTATAGTATAAGACAAGAAATGATTGTTTAATCCGATAGTATTCGCATTTTTCTGTATATATATATATATATATATATATTGCAGACCATATTGCATGCAATATGTGTTTATAGGTATTTCCACAATGATAAATTGGTATATTTGGCCATTAGACTGTTCATGGCACAGAAATAAACATTATTATTTATCTTAGAGCGTATCTTTATACCAGTATACTTATATTTTTAAAATAGTATTTATCCAAATTCCCTTAATTTTATGTTGGTATTAATAAAAGAAAATACATATTAGTTTCTTTTAATAATTGAAGACAAACTTCATACAATGTCAGTCCGGGCAGAGGCCTTAAATGCCGGCCATGCCCAAAAATATGTATAAATAAAATAAATCTTTAATTTTACTAATATTTAATCTACGAAGTCCACAAAAGCATACCTCGATGACCACAGTTTGAGAAACGTTGGTCCAAGAAATCCGAAGTTACATTTGTCTCAGAAATAAAACCCCGCCAGTAGATCCTGTCCGATGTCAATCCAATGTAATCAATGTTATTTCTATATACCTTCATAGGATCCCACTTTGTTACCCTAGGGTTTTCGTTCGCAATGATTTCTATATACATGCGATGTCTTCTGTTTATATTAGACACCATAATTTAGCTTTCTATAATACATTCGCTATATATTTTGGATATATATTACAGATATGTGTATAGTGGGTTAAAATTTGCGTAATACACCTCCTGGAAGTATGCAACTTTAATCTCCTTCAAACAATGTGTCGAAGTTGCTTGCACTCTTTCCACCGTCCATAATGATGTTCTTTCGGACTTCGTTTCATCCTAGGTAAGATAAAGGAGCCAGGTATAATTGACTGTACGGAAGCAGAGACAGAGTTGCCACGTTGTACTGCGCTAAAGACTCACTACCGGTTATTTTATTGTCCAAAATATAGGCTTAAGCTACGCATGTTCCAACAGTTCATGACAAATCGACACACGACATTCCTCCTTTTTCTCGAACAAAATCTTTAAAACCAATTTGGAACATACTTTTAATATGTGCAAATCGTCTGACACCTTAACTCTGATGATCTTATAAATCAATTGCTCATTTCGGGCGCGATACATACACTGAAGAGGCTCAGCTCTGGATCTTGTCGTATTCTTGGCTTCTCCTACCAACATCTATGCCTACGAAGACCGCCCTTGTCTACAAAAAGACTGTCTCCCGATATAGTTTGGACAGACTCTGTATGTTCCCAAAACGTTATTTTCGATTTTAGTGTTGATATTCATGTTGTCTGGTCTGTTTCCTCCTGATCTAATAATTTTTTGTTTGTAGGTTTCTAAGACCTGAAACTGCTCAGGGAATATTCGTGAATTTCAAAAGATTACTGGAATTTAATCAAGGTAGATTACCGTTTGCTGCTGCCCAGATCGGAAACGCATTCCGCAATGAAATATCTCCAAGATCAGGACTAATTAGAGTAAGGTAAGTTTACTTGTTATATTTTAGTTAATTATTGTTGCTAGATAGTAATCGTACTTGTTTTAATTGAATCTTTAAACGACGCTATACTCCGGACTCTTTTTAATTCAAAGTCCAACAGAACACGAAAAAATTCGAAATATCTAAATCATGTAATTTTAAATATCTAAAAGCAAGCGAATAAAACCCCTGTACGGGAAAAAATATTACGTAGTAGACCTCACTGTTAAGGCAGTATATTATTTACGTGATCCAATATCGCAAACAAACGATATTTACTCGCACATAAATTACCCCGCACGTGCCATGAAAAAATATATGTAAGTGTATTAATACTGAACTAACACACAAAACCACATATACGAGTGGCAAACTTAATTGTCTGCTGTCACTTAAAGAAACTCGTGATCTTAGTTTGCTTTGGTTTGATTATTTTTCGGTCAACAAAATCTTTAGTTTCACTTATTGCGTGAAATAGATCATTAATACATGTTCAAGCATTTCGGGAACTTCAGATAACTTAGGCACATGCTCTTTCTTTACTTCCTCGCTCTGTATCACCAGTGTCCTACAAACTGGAAAGTCATGGAAATTAGAGATGATCAGGGAAAAATTGGAAGTTTCTTCGTACGTTTTTGTTTTGATAAAGTAGAGTGTGTAAAAATTATAGATAAATCTTCAGCTTAAAGCCTTTATGAATCATTGATGGTGCGATGAGTCGGTGGACAGGAATATGTGTAACCCACTATATCACTTGTACTACTTACTCAGTGACTCCAAATTGCTGAGGAAATTTTACTGAGATCACAGGATGCAAAATTTTCCTTTGAACATGTGCAGCGTCCGCTGGTTGGACAACGTCATTTGGTTTCAAATGGCATTGGAAATTTAGGACTATGTAATTTTTTACATGCAAAGCTGCCAAACATGAAGTGTGCTGAACTAGACAGTAGACGATCCATTTATTTAAGTGCATATTGACTTTCTGCGAGATTGTAGCTCGCAGCCCTTCATGCGTATGTTTCAGACTTCAAGACTAATGGTCCCAATCATCTTAGATGTTGTAGGGAAACTTTTACAAGTCCTCATGATACGTTGTGTGAAACCAAAATCGCTGAAATGTACAGATCGGAGCAGGACGTTTGGATGCAGATGTTTAGGCGCAGCCGTTTGGACGCAAAGCAGTCTACGATGAGCTGCTTCGGCGTAGTTGTTCGTTCTTAACTGGACATTGAGAACTCTGTCATAAAGATTCCACATCCTTATTGGAAATAATGCTGTTCTTCTTTTGCCGCCCAAGCGTATCGTTCCTTTACGTTAGGTATATTATAAAGGACAAAAATTTGTTTTGGGGTGTCACAGACTGCCTACAGTAAATTTTATTTGGCCTGTTCTTCCTATTTCAATGTATAGCTAGTGCCTATAGGTGCCAATTTTTATGAAATCTGAAATAACTTTTTATTAATGCAATAGAGTATCGACTATCCGACCTAATGGGCAGATCAAATAACAAAAAAACATTCAATAAATACTTCCTGAATCACCCATATCATTAAAAATACAATTTTTGTTCCAAAAAACAGCTCTTATTCGTTTCTTCTGACCTCTTGGTACTTATTATAGTGTTATAATTTATTATAGTAAATGAAAATATGTACAGTATTGTACACATTTTAAGGTAAATTTAATAATGTCTGACTCAAAAAACAAGTGCACAGTGCAGTATGAATATATAGTCACGTCTTTAAAATAACTAAACATTAACGTAAACTGTACCTTATTTTTCACAAATACATGTCTTTATTACATATGTCTTATTTAATTAAAAGGGAATATTCTTCTTAAACTAAGCCGCATAGTACGGACACCGGACAGTCAATAGTTGCTACGGTTTCTTCCCATTTCTTTTCAATTGGTACAGACAAGTTGTGCATATGTAAAAACTTCGCTGTATTCAGGATGTTATTTTTAGTTTTTGCAAAATTATTTGCGGAAGTTTTTCGAAAATTCCAGTACTTAAACATCTGGACTCTGGTTATGAAATACATTATAACATATGTAGATAGGTAAACCTATTTGGATAAAAGGTTTTGCGCCCAAACAGCCGCGTCCAAATGTCTGCGCCCAAACAGCCGCGCCCAAGCGTCATGGACCCTCTACAGATACAGTGCTGTTAAGTGTTGATGTGACCGAAGCAGAAAATCATGATTATTTAAATAATAATAATAAGAAGGAGAAGAAAAAAAGAGAAGGAAAGAATGTTATTATGTTTGTAAAATTCTTGATTTGTTATCAGCAGTGAGATTCATAATGAATGTATTTACTGGGGCCAGAATCGGAATATTATGACGCGAATTTTAGGGACCAACAAAATTAACAAAAATATTAATTAGAATTTTTTACTTAGCAACTAAAAAATGTATAACAACCGTGTGTTCAATATTCACTATATTTTCACACAAGGAAAAAAAATTATCAAGGCCTTATTGGGGGAAGTGTATTTTAGGTCAGGACAATTGAGTAAGTTTAGGAGTGTTTATATATATATATATATATATATATATATATATATATATATATATATAGTAAGGAGAAAGCAATAACTATTTAGCTATGAAAGAGCCCTGTAAAGATTCACATATTCTTTGTTAATATTATTTTCTAGAGAATTCACCATGGCTGAAATAGAACATTTTTGTGATCCAGTGGATAAGGATCATCCAAAATTTGACTTGGTTCGTGACACAGAAATGTGTTTGTATTCCGCCTGTAATCAAATGGATGGAAAGTCGGCTGTTGTTATGACTATAGGAGAAGCAGTAGAATCGGTAAGTTACATAATTGTTTCTGTTTCTGTTTTTTCGTTCTTTTTGGCAGGCTTTAATATGAATTTAAAACCAAAAGTAACTTAAATCTGTGTAAGCTGTTTACACTGCCTATATAGTATAATTATTTAGTATAAAAATGGGGTTGCTAATTAATTGATAATAACATGGTGATGGCAGTAGTAGTAGGATAAGCTTCTATCAGATTTGTTGCTTAGAAAAGAAATTGCTTAGTTTCGTATAAATTAGATAGGTGCCTAAATGTGTGTGTAAATCCGTTTTAAGCTATATGTAGCCAGGATATTTTTTCTTGAGGAGGTTTAATTTTAGCTTACATTGTTCAGTGAATAATTGGTATTAACAAAGAGAAACAAAATCATGGTTTCTTCAGTATCGCTTACGAGGATGAAAATCGAGAAATATAATACCCATCAAAGGAATTAGATTTTTGGCGGTGCTTGTGCTACCTAAATCTTTGTTTGATTCTGCTATTTAATAATTGGCAATATCTCTCCTGACAGGCGAACCGCACATTTGGCCTTCTTGAAACAAAATCTGATTTTCGAGCGTTGAATGCATATCTGGCTGATAAAAGTTACCTCATTGGTTACGAACCAACCCAAGCTGACACCATAGTCTTCCAGTCACTTACCAAAGCAGCGTGTTCCTCCTTGCCCCATGTTAGTCGATGGTACAAACACATTGAGAGTTATGGCGAACAAAGGTACAAGTTCCCTGGCGACAAAATTAGCCTCAAAGAATTGAATGACAAATTGTTTGGGCCAGTCGAGCAGTCAAAGGTGAGAGAAAAAAAAAAAAAAAAAGTTACTTGTCTTTAGCTATCAAGTTATGCGTTTTTGGTCATTATTTGCACGGCATTTGTCATTTTATTAGTTCGCCTTTACCATTCCTCATAGTCATATAACATACACGTAATATATTTCAAATTTTATACTCTTTTCACATTCGAGAGCTAAAAACGTTCATTATCCATAATAACCATTTCACTTTTTTCCCCTTCGTATTGAAACCTCTTTAACATCAGTTTATCTAAAAACTTCACATTCTACTCCAGTTCGAAACACTGCGAGTACCAAATACTGAAACATTTGTTTCTATATTGAGCATCCATTTTAATACTTAATTTTCTTCGAGACTGTCTCCTTTTTAACTTTTAAAACATTAATTTTTCATGACGTACTTTAAAAGCAATTAATTTATTTCTTTATCAGAGCACTATGTAGTTTAAAAAGATACTCATTACTCATTAAAAGGATATTCATTACTCTTTCGTAACAAAGAGGGTTTGTGAATTTCTTCCATTGTACGACTTATTTATGAGCTGTCTGTTTTTATGAAGAGAGACATGTATAAATTGTTTGTCCCTGTACAACAGGTGTGTACTACTTATTGGCAATTCTTTCCTCATGGTAAGTGCGCGATCTCAGTGGTAGAGCGCTCACCTCTGGTGCTAGGGGTCTAGGGTTCAAACCCTGCTCCCGCCAAGTGAACTTTGTGGTGGACAAACACCGTATGCGTGGGGTTTCTTGGGGTTCTCCCGTTTCCTCCCACTTTCTTCATTCCACCATTTCATTCATTACTCATTATCACCGTCTCCTTTAGCCTAACCGGCTTAACCGTGGGACGTAAAACTCAAAATTTCATTTCATTTCATTTCTGCGTGCCGGTTATGTAAACGACTCAGCGTCTATACTATACTAGGATCACTATATTCTAAACCGAATGTATTCAAGTGTTTTTGATAGACGATAAAATTTAATATAAGTTTTTTTTTTATTATTATTTTTTCTGCAAGAGTAATTACTCAATATTAATGATAGATGACTCCAAACTTGTAGTCATAACAAAGAAGCATGTTTTAAATGCAGAGTGTATAAAATGTACTATTTTCTTTCTTCGCAGACTGATACTATTCGATATATTCTAGAGCTCTTGTCAGTCCAATGTGATGAGCAGTAGAGCCTTAAAATCTTGATTCACAGTCATGTCTTTCTTCCAGAGACGCAAATTAATTTGTTTTAAAATAATTCAGAATAGCAGAGTGATATGAAACTGCTTACCACACGAAAACTCACATACATCGTGTTTCCTTTGACAGAGTCTGTATGATAGGCCAAGATGCAAATCTTAAATCTTCACTACAAAGCTGATTTATTCTGCCATTGAGCCATCGTGGTTAGTAGAACGTAGCTACTCACTTGTCTCGAAAGAAAATTAATATAAAGCGGTCAGTCACTCTTAAGGTTCTTAAGTGTGCTCTTTCAGAGGAACATGTATGCCTATGCCTTCCATTTATCTCATATGGATTACTCAAAGTACATATGGATAATCTTCAAGGCAAACAACGTCCGGTATACTAGTTGGCTAAATGAGCGCAAATTGTTGAAATGACTTCTAATTATACGTCCCACGCTTATGCAATTAAGGCTAAAGGAGCGAATGAATATGAAATATTTGGTGGAATGAGGTTGTGGGTGAAAACTGGAGAACCTCGAGGAAACTCAACCGCAAACTCGGGACCGGGGGATGGAATTAGTGACCACTCACATCAGGAATGAGCGCTCTAACACTGAGCCACCGCGCCTCGTTTCCCTCACTTGGATAGGGGCCGTGGTGGCTCAGTGGTAGAGCATTCACCTCTAGTGCGTGGAGTCCATGGTTAGATCCCAGTTTGCGCCAAGTGGGCTTTGTGGTGGATAAACACCATGTGCGTGGGTTTTCTCGGGGTTCTCCCTTTTCCTCCTACTTTCTGTATTCCACCATTTCATTCATTTCTCATTATCATAGTCTGCATTAGCTTACACGGCATATCTGTGAAACGTAACACTGAATTTCCCAACTTGGATAGAAGCTGTGTTTGAATGCATCGAGTAAAACTTGGATATGGCTGTAGCAAATCAAAGGAATTTCAATATACGTTAAGCAATAGATTCTAGTTACAAACAGGTTTGTTCCCTGGCAGTAGCTAATAATATTAGCATGGCTTAAGATGTCATAGTAGGTATTATACTTGCAAATCTTTCAAATGTAGTGATTTACTGCATTCAGACTTAGTTTAGAAAACGAAACAAGTTTAGTAATGTGAAATACGTGAAATTTTAAGAAAGAAAAAATATAGAAATCTGACTTAAACAATTTTTTCCAGTTTCAATGAAAATTCTCTGAACAAACTGAAGGTCTTTCTGCTGGGAGTTCGCTGTCACTTCTGCTGGTCACCATAGTAATGTTACATTATGGTTGCAAAATACTGATATATCCACGTCCGTCAATATATGCGATATTTCCGATATTTGTATGGTATTGTATATTTTGCATCAAGTTTATTATGTACAATTAGAACATTTATTCCAACAGGTAAATATCTAATAGGTATTCGTTCGCGGTAGAAAAAGACGAAGGAGAATTGATTTCTTAGATTTAACAATGAACAGCTGCTTTAGGCTCTCAGTATATCCATAAAAGTTCTCTATATTCCTCACAAATGATTTTTTTCAAAGGAGCAATGGCTTTAACCTCTTCGGTCCTGTAATTGTAAGCATAATTTCTGTATTTGTTTTCATCTATAGCCTTGGCGTGTGTGCATGTGGTTGGAAGAAACGCGTTACAGTGTCGGGGGTCTATGTCTCCTGTAGACGACATTGGGACTCAGTGAGTCAGAAATATCTCCTACAGGAGACGCGGGGACCAAAGAGGTTAAGGCGAAAGCATATGTGAGGTGAGGCATTACATATGTGGGAAAGAAAGTGAATATACCGTTTATACTCTAAAAAAATTAGTTAGATGATGATGTCAAACAGTAATAATAATAATAATAATAATAATAATAATAATAATAATAATAATAATAATAATAAAATAATGGGTATTTCAGTTTTCCAAATCAAGCATTACGAACGCCTTTAAAAGATGTTTCTTTAAGTACAAAATCACAATTACCTAACTTCCTACCAAAAAAAAAAAGTCACTTTCGTAAAGGTATTTTTAGTAAATTTCAACCAGAGCATCCTAAACAAGATTTAGTACAGTATCAATAAAATGCAAATACAAGTTTAATGGTACACAAAAATCTTCAAATTTCGTATTTGAAAGGAATCCTTTCTTCAACCCAAAATTTGATGACTAATTAAGGACATTAAAATTGAGCTCAGAAAGACACACTGATAAATTTGTTCACTTGGCAAATAAGATGATGCAAAACGAAATGTGCCTCATGCAATATATATATATATATATATATATATATATATAATATATCTGTTTGAATAATTGTGTTGACTTTGCTATCCTAAAATGTTCCTCAATAAGAAACTGTTCTCCCTCATCCCGACTGAAGAAAGCACTAGTTAGTAAGGACTCTGCAAATTGAAAGAAACAGCGAAATGTTAACCTAAAAATTGAAAAACATAACATATTATTGGGCTGATCGTGAAATTTTTAATTATGAATGATTTGGTTTTATTTAAGGAATTGGCTGCCCACTCTTATTTTAAAATATTTCTGCTTACTACTAAGTAGGATGCATGCTACTATGCAAAGCTCTCGCTAATGTTATCTAATCATTTGGATTTTAGTACTTTTTTTTTAGGTAAACAGTTTTCTTTAAAAGTTTTCATTTAGCCATTGATGCTTAATAGAAACATAGAGTTAATAACAATTACTGAAACTTAACAAATAATTATAAAAAATAGTAGAGTTTAAAGAACCGAAATTAGCAAAGAAAAAGTTACAATATTGAGTAAACTGAACACAAGAATGTTGTACTCCTGTAACTTCCTAAGATTGTTTTGAATATTGCAATATTTATTTCTATTTTTATTTATCCACAATTTATTGAAACTTTTGAAGGAAGCTTCCACATTTTTGTGACAATGCAACTTTTATTTATTTATTTATTTGGCATTTAGCTGTTAAGGAAACTATGCCAGCTTAATGATACAGAAAGTATCAGCTCTTGATATGTTGTGATATTACGAATTTTACGCATTTTATTTATTTATTTATTAGTTAGTGTAATTCACGTTCTTCAATTAAGCATATCAATACAATGCATGGCCTTCAAAATTAATGCTGTGTATGTATTTTACTTTTTTTGCTTATAGATTAATTTATAATACGAGGACGGTTTGATAAGTAACTTGGCTCGCATACTAATAAATGACGCTAAGTCATCTATGTATGTAACGTTGTAGAGTTCCCTTTCTATGAATAAATAATCTGTGATCTCAGGTCAGTAATGTCTTGTTTGACAGTTGCTCAAAATAAGTGTTTGAAGTATCAGCATAAAATGGATAAAATTGGAATTCGTAGTGTGACTTTTTTTTTTCTCTCTCTCTCTCTAAAAGGGAAAATAGCAAAGGAATTCCATGAGAGGATTTCACCTGCTTTGGGTGATTTATGTCCTTTCTCTAAAACTGTTCGACCCTGGTACGAGTTAGCAAGAGCCATAAACATCTCAACTGAACGGGTTCACTTCATTTTGCATAATAAATTGTACATGAAAACATTTTGCGCAACATTGGTGCCGCGTTTGCTTATTCCAGAACGGAGAAAAAAGGCACGTCACTTGAGCAAAAATTGCCCAAGCTGAGATTTGAATTCTTCCGCATCCTGTCTATTCATCAGATCAATTTCTGGAACTAAGAACTTTTCTAGTATGACCAAAATTTGAATCAAATGAAGGGGTCATGCAGGTAGTGAACGAGTATTTTGAAAGCCTCGAGGAAACTTATTTCCGCGAAGGAATCACGAAGCTGAAGAAACGTTCGAACAAGATTATTGAATTTCGAGGGGAACTACGTCGAAAAATAAAGTACGTTAAAAAACTCAAGTTGTTTTCTATCAAACCAAGTCAGTTATCAAACCACCTTCGTACTTAACAGTGTACTAATTTGCTTCTCATGCTGTTGAATGTTTTTGTTTGTGATCTGGTGGGGGTTATTTTGAAGTCTAGTTTGTCTTGTGCAGTATATCACCAAAGTGATTCTTTGGTGTTATTCATTATATATATATTTTAATGTACAAACTTATTGTTGAAATTGTTTCAAATGGTCATGTTGTAAACAATAAGGAACAGAAGTTCCGTCATTTCAATGCTAATTTTATTGTGAAGATTTGTTTTCTGTGCACCAAATATAGTATTTTCGATATTTCTTTTTTCTTTCTTTCTTTCTTTTTTTTTTTTTTTTTTTAACGTAATGCCTATCAAGTTTAAAGTGTAAAGAATGATCCAGATTTCTATTTTTTTAATTTTTAAAAATAAATTGATTTAATAGAGATCAACTTGATATCGGTGGGTTGCGAAGAAGGGTAGATACGAACAGTATTATCCCTGTTTTCTGTCTGAATGATCATTTTTACATGAGAAAGGAAGGTAAGAGATAACGAGAAATGGTTTTCTCCAATCGAGCCAGAATCCCAAGATTGATAGGGTGATCGTAATTAAAGTTCCACTTTCGAAATACTGTAAAAATCAACTACTCCAAAGGCTTCAAATTTGAACTGAATATACTTGAAGAAGGGGGAAACGCTGTGGCATAAGAAGTTACAGTGTGTGTCAATAGATGGCGCTGTAAGCGGCTTAACAAAAGTGCATTCGGTTACAAGTGACATTTTGAATCGAAATACGACGGCTTTGGCATGAGTTGCACATTAAACCAACTGTGTTGTTCAATGTGCATGATAGTTTCAGTTTTGTGACGAAAGAAATGACTTTCAAGTCATTCAAAGTTGTGGCACTGTTAATGGAAAGCCCATCTACCAAATCATTATGTGCTTTTTGTGCGGTTTTTGACTCAAGAACAATTAAAAACCGAATGATTATGTGCTTTTTATGCAGTTGTTGGCTTAAAGATAATTAAGGACCGATTTTTCCCATCCAATGTGGTACAACCTTGCCGTGGTGGATGATTCAGGATCCTAATAATAAACTCAATCTCTGCTCATTTATATTCTTCCAAGACTAGAAGTAGTAAAAAATAGTGTAACTGGTGGTTGGAATAATTGTAAGAGAGCGAGAAATTATTTTGGTGTGGATTCAACATCCGAAGAGTAGGTTCCGCCTCTTGATGTTATGCGCCTGTTTATAACTGCATGATATAAATCTACTACTTTATGTTTCATTATTGAGTTTGTATTGTTCGGAAGTCTAGCGTACTTTGTTTATGTGAAACGAAGCTCCATGTTTTCAAACTGTAGGAAAAACGGTATGTGCTAGAAAATTCATAGGAAAAAAAAAAAAAAAAAAAAAACAGAAGAAGAAAACTTCAAATGGTAGTTATCAACTTCATTTGTACATAATACACAACCCTTTGATGAAAACGCACTTAAAAATAGATTGTAACAATTGCAGTACTTTCTGTGCACATTGTAGATTACATTAAGTGCAAGTATCACGTAGAATGTTGTTTTGATAGTGTTTTTTATTATTGTATGTTTAATCTTTGACGAATTACGTACATGACAAAATTGTTCCGTTGATGCAGCTGAGTCTTAAAAGATACTTTAACAATAGTTTGTGTGCGAGAGTAAATCGTTTTGATTGCTAGAAGAATTAATGTCAGTAAAAATTTTTGTTCTAGTAAATTTTGATAAGGGAACATTTTTGTATATATTGTAATGGATGATATTCCAGTTATTGAGCTCCTTCGTGGCTAAGTGGTTAGCGTACGCCCCTTTGGCATGGGAGGCCCAGGTTCGATTCCCAGCGAGAGCTCATGTGGTTCGGATTCCACGTTAATCAATAGGTCCCGTCTCATATAGCCTCACTGTTGAAAGGGACGTTAAACTCAAGATCAACTCTACGATATTTCAGTTATAATTTCATTAGAAATTTCGCACTAGTAGAATTAACAGTTGCGGTGCTTAATCCCCCTCCCCTCTTCCTAAATAAATAAATAAAAACTGAAATGCGCAGAGCCCCCAACTGTGAGTATTAATCAAAAAAAGAATATTATTTAAATTTCTCGTGAGGAGATTTGTTATAGTTGATATAACAGAGAATTTACAGTGTTCATTTAAAGAAAGAAAAATCAAGAATTTTTGCTTATACCTAGTTTTAAAATATGTCTAAATGTGGGGTTTGTGTTAATGTGGATGTATCAGTCCTTTGAGAAGGTTAACTACAATAAGATTAATAATGTCAAATGTAAAGGTAACAGCTTGACTTGTCGTTAAACTTGATAATAGTTAGAGGCTCATAAATAGTTGTCTTAACATGGTATTATGATACTTTTGCCTATATATGTCTTGAACTTGATGCATTAAAAAAGCATAAAATACAATAGATTTACGTGAGACGTGGTTTCTTCTTTCTCAGGCTCTCGTAGCAAATCAAACTCTGGGTTATTTTATGGCTAGAATACAACAATTCTTAGTGAAGATTGGTATTGATCCAAAGAAACTGCGATTTAGACAGCACATGAGCAACGAGATGGCCCATTATGCTTGTGATTGCTGGGATGCTGAATGTCTTACATCATATGTAAGTATTGCTGATTACGTTCGTTTTATTTCAGTGTTCCAAATTAGAAGTAAGTGATTGTACATTCCGAATTTAACATTACACGTAGTATTCGTTGAAAATTTGTGGATGTGATCAATGTTTCTTCGAGACATGTTTCTAGGGAGCTCTGAGAGTGTCCGCCCGGACGAGACCAAAATAATACGTCTATAATATAATAATAAATAAAATAGTACCAACAGTGCCCCCCCCGGAACACTTTTTCTGAAGGAACGACTGGATGTGATTACGTGGCTTTTTGATAAGGATTCAATTTTTTGTATTGTAATCAAATTTCCACTGAAGGAAAAGACAAAAATTGGCTCAGTTACTAAGACGTCTTTGTGTTCCCCACTTCTGTCATCATTATCATTAGTATTATTTCAAATTGCCTTAGCATTGTCAATAAAAAAGGTTATACTTGAAAAGTAGCCCGATTAATTCCTGATTTACGCAGTCTTGCCGTAAAGTAATAGAAATGCATCAGCGTTGAAGAAAGTGGTGGTATGGTTCTTATTTCTCGAAGGACCAAGATTTTACGTATACTTGTTACTGATTAATTTCAAAAGTTCATTTGATAATGTGAATAAGGGCGTATTGATCCAGACCATACCATAGAAATTAATTAGAGTAATATAAATCAAATTAAAAAAGAAAAAAAAAACTAAATGTAACGTTAAAATAAAAGTGAAAGAATTTCAATTTTGACCTTCAAAGACTCAATACTTGGACAATCTGATATACCAATTAACGCTTGCTGAGAAGTAAGTCCTTCAGACAGAGAATGAGCGTCAACTATAGAAAATTATAATCAGGGAGAAATCGGTGTATGAGCGGTGTACTGCTCACCTCTGGTGCGAGGAGTTCCGGTTCAATCCCAGGCCAAGTGAATTTGCAAGGGGACAACGGTGGCTCAGTGATAGAGCGCTTATCTCTAATGCGTGGGGTCTCTGGCCACGTAAGCTTGTGGTGGACAACATCGTGTCCGTGGGTTTTCTCAAAGTACTCCCGTTTCCTCCCACTTTGTCATTCCACCAATTCTTCCATTATCATTCACTTGCTTTAATCATCTGCCTCCCTTAGCCTAAAGGACATAATCGTTGGATGTTAAACTGAAAGATTTCATTTTATAAGAGAAGAGAAATAATTCTCATTCCACCAATTCTTCCATCATCATTCACTTGTCTTTATCATCCGTCTCCCTTAGCCTAAAGGAGATAATCGTTGGATGTTAAACTGAAAGATTTCATTTTATAAGAGAAGAGAAATAATTCTCATTCCACCAATTCTTCCATCATCATTCACTTGTCTTTATCATCCGTCTTCTTTAGCCCAAAGGAGATAATCGTTGGACGTTAAACTGAAAGATTTCATTTTATAAGAGAAGAGAAATAATTCCCATTCCACCAATTCTTCCATCATCATTCACTTGTCTTTATCATCCGTCTCCCTTAGCCTAAAGGAGATAATCGTTGGATGTTAAACTGAAAGATTTCATTTTATAAGAGAAGAGAAATAATTCTCATTCCACCAATTCTTCCATCATCATTCACTTGCCTTAATCATCCGTCTCCCTTAGACTAAAGGACATAATCATGGGACGTTAAACTGAAAGATTTCATTTTATAAGAGAAGAGAAATAATTCTCATTCCACCAATTCTTCCATCATCATTCACTTGTCTTTATCATCCGTCTCCCTTAGCCTAAAGGAGATAATCGTTGGACGTTAAACTGAAAGATTTCATTTTATAAGAGAAGAGAAATAATTCTCATTCCACCAATTCTTCCATCATCATTCACTTGCCTTAATCATCCGTCTCCCTTAGCCTAAAGGACATAATCGTTGGATGTTAAACTGAAAGATTTCATTTTATAAGAGAAGAGAAATAATTCTCATTCCACCAATTCTTCCATCATCATTCACTTGTCTTTATCATCCGTCTCCCTTAGCCTAAAGGAGATAATCGTTGGACGTTAAACTGAAAGATTTCATTTTATAAGAGAAGAGAAATAATTCTCATTCCACCAATTCTTCCATCATCATTCACTTGCCTTAATCATCCGTCTCCCTTAGCCTAAAGGACATAATCGTTGGATGTTAAACTGAAAGATTTCATTTTATAAGAGAAGAGAAATAATTCTCATTCCACCAATTCTTCCATCATCATTCACTTGTCTTTATCATCCGTCTCCCTTAGCCTAAAGGAGATAATCGTTGGACGTTAAACTGAAAGATTTCATTTTATAAGAGAAGAGAAATAATTCTCATTCCACCAATTCTTCCATCATCATTCACTTGTCTTTATCATCCGTCTCCCTTAGCCTAAAGGAGATAATCGTTGGATGTTAAACTGAAAGATTTCATTTTATAAGAGAAGAGAAATAATTCTCATTCCACCAATTCTTCCATCATCATTCACTTGTCTTTATCATCCGTCTCCCTTAGCCTAAAGGAGATAATCGTTGGACGTTAAACTGAAAGATTTCATTTTATAAGAGAAGAGAAATAATTCTCATTCCACCAATTCTTCCATCATCATTCACTTGTCTTTATCATCCGTCTCCCTTAGCCTAAAGGAGATAATCGTTGGATGTTAAACTGAAAGATTTCATTTTATAAGAGAAGAGAAATAATTCTCATTCCACCAATTCTTCCATCATCATTCACTTGTCTTTATCATCCGTCTCCCTTAGCCTAAAGGAGATAATCGTTGGACGTTAAACTGAAAGATTTCATTTTATAAGAGAAGAGAAATAATTCTCATTCCACCAATTCTTCCATCATCATTCACTTGTCTTTATCATCCGTCTCCCTTAGCCTAAAGGAGATAATCGTTGGACGTTAAACTGAAAGATTTCATTTTATAAGAGAAGAGAAATAATTCTCATTCCACCAATTCTTCCATCATCATTCACTTGTCTTTATCATCCGTCTCCCTTAGCCTAAAGGAGATAATCGTTGGATGTTAAACTGAAAGATTTCATTTTATAAGAGAAGAGAAATAATTCTCATTCCACCAATTCTTCCATCATCATTCACTTGTCTTTATCATCCGTCTCCCTTAGCCTAAAGGAGATAATCGTTGGACGTTAAACTGAAAGATTTCATTTTATAAGAGAAGAGAAATAATTCTCATTCCACCAATTCTTCCATCATCATTCACTTGTCTTTATCATCCGTCTCCCTTAGCCTAAAGGAGATAATCGTTGGATGTTAAACTGAAAGATTTCATTTTATAAGAGAAGAGAAATAATTCTCATTCCACCAATTCTTCCATCATCATTCACTTGTCTTTATCATCCGTCTCCCTTAGCCTAAAGGAGATAATCGTTGGATGTTAAACTGAAAGATTTCATTTTATAAGAGAAGAGAAATAATTCTCATTCCACCAATTCTTCCATCATCATTCACTTGTCTTTATCATCCGTCTCCCTTAGCCTAAAGGAGATAATCGTTGGACGTTAAACTGAAAGATTTCATTTTATAAGAGAAGAGAAATAATTCTCATTCCACCAATTCTTCCATCATCATTCACTTGTCTTTATCATCCGTCTCCCTTAGCCTAAAGGAGATAATCGTTGGACGTTAAACTGAAATATTTCATTTCATTTCCAAGTGAATTCATGGTGGACAACATGGTGTCCGTGGGTTTTCTCAAGGTTCTGCCGTTTCCTTGCACATTCTTTTTCTGCCAGTTAATTTATAATTCACTCAGTTATCCGTCTCCTTTATCCCAATGAGAGTAACCGTGGGACGTAAACTGAACACTGTAATCAAGCCATTGGTAACATGCGGTTAAGAGATACGTGCTATGAAAAGAAGTCCTGAGTTTATCCCGAGCTGTAAAGTCAATCAGTAAGTTGCGCGTTTCTTTCTTTCGTTTTATGTGTACGTAGGGCACATTTATTTTTTAAAAGAAAGCATAATTAGGAAAAAAGTGTTGAATTAATTTTAGTGTCGAGGCTTTAATATTATTCTCTTATTTAAATAAATAATGTTCCAAAATGGTGGTGATGGTAGTTCTGTATTGATTTACTTCCAGGGCTGGATCGAATGCGTTGGCTGTGCAGATAGATCTGCCTTCGATCTCACGCAGCATACGAAGGCTACGGGTGTTCGATTAGCAGCCGAGAAGAGACTTTCTGAGCCAAAGAATGTTGATGTTATAGGTATGACTATGAGGCACAAGACTTCCAGATAGTTAAGAGTGTTTTTGTATTGGTGATTTTATTCGTTTTATTTTGATAGTTATTTCGCCAGGAAGCTATTTGTAACTCGCATGAAGTTTACAAGAGAAAGATTGTTGATATTAAACTTTTAATGTTTCTTCCTCTCGTAATGACCATTCTTAAAGGACAGAGTTTGTAGTACTATTTTAAATGACAGCAAAATAGAGTTTATTAAGAAGACCAAAAGTCTGTTGTATGTGCTTTTAGTGCTTGAGAAACCACCGTGTGGTTTCAGGATTATTATAGCTACGTTACATATAATAAATGTTAGAAAGACTGAAGTAATGGTGATTGGAACGAAGCGGTCGGTGTCAAATATAGAAATCGGAGGGGAGAAAATAGAACAAGTGACTAGTTTTCAATAGAGTGGGTTCTATTATTATGGATAAAATGAAATGTGAACGGGTAATAAAAGCAAGGGTAGGAATGGCGAAAGAAGCCTTTAGGAGGAAGATAATACTATTTTGTGAAACCATGAACGAAGAGTTGAGAAAATAACCCAAAGTGCTTCGTGTAGAGTATTGTGCTGTTTGAGTCAAAAACATGGACATTACGCAAACGACTGGAAGTTTTCGAAACGTGGATGTGGAGAAGAATGGAGAGAGCTGGGTCGAGCGGAAAATGAATGAGAGGTTGTTAGAAATGGTGGGGGAGAAAAGAACAATTCTAGATATTATTAAGAAGAGAAAGAGAAACTGGTTGGGGCATTAGCTAAGAAGGAACTATATCATAAGGGACGTGCTAGAGGGTATGATAGCAGAAAAAAGAGGGAGGGAACGAAGGAGACTACAATTAATGGACGATATCAAAACAGAGAAATCGTACGTGAAGACGAAGAGGTTAACGGAAGAACGTGGAGCATGGAATCGTCTCGGTTTCAGCAAATGACGTACCAGTAATGTCCGAATACTAAGATGATGATATCTACGTTACCCACTTATAGCTCCATCGTACCTATCCTTAGATAGTACACTTCATAAGGTTATATATTGGACTTTTGATAATCGGTTCTTGTATTGGAATCTTTCCAAGAAGATTTTTCATGCATTTTACATGCCCTTTGCTCTATTCCTTATGACATTATTAAATGCTTAAGTTTCGGCCTGGTCTGGATTTATGGTTACGGTTAATGAAAGTGAAAAATGAAATTGTCAAGAAGGTAGAAAGCGAAGTGCTCATCGGGAAGCAGCAGTGTTGTGAAGACACCTTGTCAGTTTTAGTAATAGTTCTCAAGTGAGGAGTACTTACAGTTACGATAACAGTTCACTATCTAATGGTGGTGTTTGGTGTACTAGCAGGTGACGCATTTTTAAATCACTGTTTTCTAATGTAATCAATTTAGCGTTTAGTGTTCGTCTTATTAAAGAGGGTGTGCTTGGTTCAGTTACAAATTGGAGTAATGATTCGGATTCCTATTACCTCGTATATATATATATATATATATATATATATATATATATATTCGCATGGTTCTCCCGTATCATTCTTGAGTTGTTCCATAATCATCCACTTTCAACAATAATCTGTCTCCTTCAGCGTACAGAGCACAATCGTGGAACATAAAACTGAAAAATTTCATTTAATTATTTTCTTTTACGGTCCTGTGCTGAGCAGTAGGCTCCATCTCACATAAAGCCCCTATAATGAAAAAAGACGGTAACTTTAATCAGTATGTAAATCATTTTATTAGGCTTAGGCTGTTTTAAAAGTATGAAAAAAGATTCCAAAACTTAACCAGTAAGTTAAACTGATGGGAAGACAATACAAAAGGAAGTTGTCTGGAAATATAAAGACAGAATCCAATGGCGAGTTCTTATTTCTTCGGCGATGAACCACTGAGTTCGTTGAAGCTACAATGTTAGCTCCATTTTGGTTCCAATAAAATTTTGGATATATGATAACGTTTCGTTAAGTGCTACAATAGGCCTTAAACCATTTTGTGTTAAGTCTGGATATCAAGATAGATATTCATACATCGTGTACCGTCACGTTAAGATCGTACCCAGAAAAAGAAAGCAAGAGATGATTTTGCTAAAAGAATACAAGAGTTTTTATTATTAGAGATTTGAATTATCAGTTTGTCTAGGTCATCTAGCATGGTCAAGCGATCTAAGGCAATCGCAAGATCCACTTGTGGATTTGAATCCCGCTTAGACCATTGGTGTTCTGGTTCAAGGAGTAAAATCGTAATGTAAAAACTTTACCCAATTTTTAACTGGTTTAATTTAGGAAAAGGGAGTTTTGAGCTATCAATATTTTACCTGATGACGTAGAATTTTTTTTCTTTTCCTGGACCTGCATATGCTGGAAAACAGTTACAATGCACTGTGTATTAAATAAGTTACGATAATTACCTAAGGTTTACTCAACTTTACGAGTTTCTTTCTCTTGTGGTCTATTCGTTAGCGCAGATGTCAGTAGTGTACGAGGTCTCAGGTTTAATTCCCGGTAAGAGAGCATCCAGCGCACTACAGTGGACCAGATTCCAATGTAAACTGTAGGTTTCGTCCTGTAGCCTCGCTGTGATAAAGGTCATACATACAGATCAATCAATCAATTATACGAACTGTAAAACAAATAAAAAAGAAAGTCTGTAACTTTACATTTTTAAAAAAAGAAAAAAAAAGCAATATGTATAAAATTGAAAAGATCCAAGGAAAAGGGAAAGAATAGCACAAATGGCTTAATAGATGTAACTAACCAAACTTTGTTTTACTGTGCATGTGAAAAACAAAAAGTAGTAATATTGATATAATATTAATCTTTTGTCTCTAGAGCCACAAGCAAACAAAGCAGCAATTGGAAAAGCATTTAAGAAAGAAGCCAAGATTATTATTGATGCTTTATCGGCGATGGATAAATCTCAGGCCACGGAGTTAGAGAAGACGTTAAATGAGAAAGGGTAAGTATTTTAGTTGTCAGAGGGGGAAGTCTTACTAATTTCTTTTCTTTTATAGGGACTTCTGTTAGTAGTAAATAATACATATAACCGTAACGGTAACAGATACACACACACAAGATTGAAAGAAGATTTTGGTGGCCCAAACACAATGATTTTCCAGCATCGGGCCTTTCTAAACACTTTAAGGGTACAAATCATAACATTGATATCGTGGAAGTGATTATATATGTATACAATGTATGTATTTTTATGTTGACATGGTGGCTTAGTAGTAGACCGCTTATCTCTGATGCCTGGGGTCCCTGGTTCGATTCCCGGCCAAGTAGTTTTATGGTTAGCAACATCGTGTCTGAGTTTTGTCGGGTACCCTCGTTTCCTCCCACATTCTCATTCCATCATTTTTTCCCATTATCGGTCATTTGCTTTAATCATCGTCTCCCGTAGCCTACGTTAGACTGAAATATTTCATTGTTTTAAATGTTATATTTAGTTAATACCCATGCACCCTGTGTCTACCAAAAGCTTTTGTTACTTATCTTGACAATACTGGCAGCTGTTAGCGAAAACTGAATGTTTAACATTATTTTTGTTTAACAATATATGTGTAATACGATACTGAAAAGCGAGGTGAGTACGTCTTGATCTTATGGCTAAGATTGCTCTTCAGACTGCTTAGATTTTAATGTCTATTGGTTGTACAGTTAATTGATGTAAAATTTAATTATTGAAATAAAATGAGTCTTTCATTTTTCTTGTTACATTTTCGCTATTCATGTAGTTTCCGGTAATTTGAAATGTGTGGTTCATTGTTTTTCTTTTTCCTTTTATCCTTTCCAGGGAGTTCGTTCTCTCTGCGGGTAGCAAAGAGTTTAAACTGACAAAAGATATGGTGACTGTGAAGAATTACCAGAAGACTGTACATGTGGAAGAAATAATTCCTAGTGTAGTTGAGCCTTCTTTTGGAATTGGAAGGATAATGTACGCTCTTTTCGAGCATAATTTTAGAGTTCGAGAAGGCGATGAGCAAAGGACGGTAAGTGCAAAGAATATCGTGGTACGCAGTTACAAGCAGAGAAGAAAATATTAATATACTGAATAGTTCTTAGTGAGTAATCTTGGGTTCGAATTTTAACTGGAGTACGGATGTTGGAGTCAAGAAATTTGGCTTAAAATTAATGAGAATTGAAACACAGTAGAACCAAATCTCATAGACATGTAAGTTCATAAGAATAAAAATATCTATGTATATGATAGTGTCGGGGTATTATTTGAAAAATTTTTAAGATAACGTAGCCAATATGAGGCGCGTCATTAATTTTTTCCATTATTATGAACTAACGTGCAAGAGCAGATGTTTGAAATAAAAGTTTTGTATCGTAGTACGAATATATAATAGACAATTATTTAAAAATAGACAATTATTACCATTTAACACAAAATGACATGCTGAAAGCACTTTCGCTAAACGTATCTTCAGACAGGAAGGAAAAATAGAAGTTAAAGAAAAAAAGTTGCCATGAAACATCAAAGCTGACATGTTGGAAAAAGATCCTAGTATAGTTGAACACGTGATTTGAATTTTGCTAGAAAGGGATTCAGTGTGAGATATGTAATTTTACAGAGTTAATGCTTAAGCTGAATAGGAGTGGATAGGGAATGAAAGATAGATGGATGGACAGAATGTAAGTGCAAAACCTAAAAATGAGATCGTAAACTTTTTGGGTTCAGTACCGGATTTAAACAGCTTCAGGAAGTCAATATGGGCAAGACGCAGTTAAGTTTAGGAAGGTATGTGTTTTATTCCTTGTTTCAACACACAATACTCTCTCTCTCTCTCTCTCTTTCGGTTTGGAAAGAGTGTTCGATTTTAGATGAGGAGGTGAGTATATGCTAGGAAAGATTCGTTATTTCCTGTAGGGAGTAGAATCCAGGATGGCATTGGGTAAGGAAATTGGGAATGGGCAATTTTAGCGTTTTTGTTTGTTTGTTAAGCACGATTAAATTATATATTGTGGGGATATCCGCGATTGGACAATGTTAACAACGGATCTTTTGGTAGTTATGAGGGATGATGTGCTGCTATAGATGTGTGATTCCCTGAATTGTCAAGACAGAAGCTAGGAAGCGTTTTGTAGTGAGAGTGGGAGCTGTTGAAATGCAGAACCTCTAGAAAGAGATGGAAGGACACTTACATTACCATCCTGTTTGCGAACCGCCCTGTAATCTTAACCGCATGTAATAATCTACCTCAATTCAGTCAGTCCGTATTTTCCTCCTTTTTTATCTTCAGCAATTATTATTATGTTACATACTGTTGTTATAATTATTATTACTGTAGAGAAGGATCGGCCGTAGGGTTAGCCTAGGAACAAAAAAGGACTTTCACGAGTGAGATTTTCCACAAATGAACGATGATAAGTCAGGAACACTAAATTGATACGCGTTGCATATAGAATGATGTATTAATGGATTCTGCGGCTCAATGCAGTTACTAAGTACTTTTACTTGATCCAAGATTTCGTTCTCGAGTTATTAGCTGACGCGTAACCCCATCTCAGATTACTTTGTTGTATATTATTGGCAACATTTGCCTTAGATTTTCGCGCCTTCATGTATATCTAAAAACATACTCGTTTATTAACGTACGTGTATATGTTCTTTGTTCAAATCACGTTTCTGTAATGAGTTTTAGGATTGTTGGGGTGATTGGTCAACCCTGTTATCATTCATGTTTGTATATTTCTGTAATATAACCTTTTAATACTTTCTTGAGTGCTTCTTTGTGTAATGACTGTTAATGAGTGTACGCACAATAACAGCTATTTGTAATATCGTGCATACACTTTGTGGGGAAAACTGTATAATAAAAAAGAGAGAGTGAGAGACCACGGTCATTTCTACCAGTTTAAAACAAAAAAAAAAAAAAAAAAAAACTGAAGTTTGAGTTTCAAGAAGAAATGCTACTACTGTCTTTCGCACCATGGAAAAGAAAATCAGTCGTTTTGTCATAAACCATGCGTGATGATACTGCTGTATATCTATATATATATATCTATATTTATATCTATATCTATATATGTCTATCTATCTATCTATCTATCTATCTATATATATATATATATATATGGAGTTGACAAGTTCGATAAAATGGTCCATTTCCCCTGTTTCTAAGCTACTTATTGTTGGGCACTACAGATGTTTCATGGGTTCTCGACCAAATAGTTGTCAATGGTATGGTTTTATTTCATTGTTATAAATATTCCGAAGAATATAAAAGAATACTATTGCTATTAAGAAAAAAAAAATAACTGGGAATACAACTTGCTCGACCACATACGCAGCGTCGTCTTAGCTCCAACCCAATATCAGTATGTAATTATTATTAGGTAATACGGACAAGAATAACGGTACAGAACGTCCAAATAAACCCGATGTGTGCTTTGTCCTCAGTAACGTGACATAAAAGTAAAACCGTGTTTCAAGTGATTTACCAACGTGCAGTGATCCCCGAAGAGAAGTTTACATTAACTGGGGTTTGAAGTTTACAGGGACAACATATAATTAATATAACTTTGTATTATTAGTAATAAAAATGATTTTATATACATATTTGTACTCTCAATATAATGTGTATTCATTAATTTTCGATTTTTCTATTTCTACGTTTATATTAGAATCTTTTGTTTTCATGTAGTAGTAAATAATGTTGGGTTTATCAGCAACCTTATGTTACCAACCGACGGTATATAATTTGTTACCGCCCAATTTTTTTGTTTGAAAAGTAATTGTAAAGTATTTTGAAATGCAGAATTACGTGATGTATACAAAACGAATTACTTACCCAAAAAGTAGTGAAAACAATCACACAACACTAAGTGCATTTAAAAGTACGGTAAAACATCTTTCGTTAAATGGTTCGTAAGTTAGGGAAGGATGTGCACGAGCATGCACTTCGATTGTCATCTTTGATCTTTTCGAAGTACAAAGGAGATGTTTAAAAGTAGAAAAGTTGACGGTTAACGGAAAATACGAAATAAGCACAAAAAAAAAAAAAAAAAAAAAAAAAAAAAAAAAAAAAAAAAAAAAAAAAAAAAAAACATGGATTTCACGTTAATTCAGAACTGGATCCTTTTACTTAGTTTTATATAAACTTTACGATTCACTATTACGCATGTAACATTTCTCTATTTGATATTAAGGTAAAATGTACGCTACCTTACTAGCCTCACACTAGAATAAACTCATTTTCATGATAAGTGTAGTTACGAAGTGTTGTTTCCTGTGTACTTTCAGTTTTTCGCGTTACCACCAGTTGTGGCACCATTGAAGTGTTCTGTATTGCCGCTCAGCAATAATGCAGAATTTCAGCCGTTTGTGAAGCAGTTATGTGAGTAAAATAAATTCATGACTTTCCTCATCTTATGTTAGTTACATTTACTGAATAATGCATAATTTAGTCTTGTAAGGAATGTTTTGCAGGTTTTGTTAGTATTGTGGGCTAAGTAAGAATTCCAAAAGAGAGCTCTAGACGGTGGTCTAGTGGCTTGCACGTAAGCTTTTGATTCATGAGGTCCCGTCCCAAGTGTTGATTTCCGGTGAAAGAGCACATAAAATTTAATTTCAGAATCAATCACTTTCATTAATCATCCGTTCCCTTTAGCCTAAAGGGCATAAGCGTGAGACGTTAAACTAAAAAAAATTCATTTCATCTTTCTAAAAGAATCTTCCTAGTGCTTTGTATTCTAAAACAACGTTTTAATGCCTTTCAGTAGTTCATAATTAATTTTAGATTGTGCATTGGGCATGTGTTTCTGAATATTCTGGTAAAATTACTTGTCAATAACTTGGAAATTGATGGTTCAGTTTAAGACCTTAAGATAATTTTCATTAAGTCGTAATTAAAATGTAATCGAGCAATCCATTTAATATATTAAGAAGGAAAGACGACATTTTTGCACGTAACTGCTTAACGTAAAACGAGTCAACTTTGGACCTCAAGTGGTGTATTCAAAATTTTCCTCTTCCGACTTTATATTGAATTGTATAGTATTATTTTTATATGCAACTGTATACCTACAGTGTGTGTGTTTCAGTGCATGTTAAACTCGTTTTGAATACTATATTCAGAGTTAATATTGTCGTGTTATGATGGTGTTAATTTATTATTTTTTCAAGCATGCATTTTGAAATCACGAATATTTCTATTACTTTTCAAGCATTGAATTTTGTTTTTTCTTTACTAATCATAAGCAATACGTTATTACTTGTTGGAAGTTCAGTTTGAAGTTACGATAGTGAGAGTAATGAAAATAACAGTTTATTATTCACGAGCAGAAGAGGGTAACTTTGATGACCCGAAATAGAGCAAGATTACCTGGTACTCGAAACTGCAAGAACAATGTGGCTGGGAATTTGGAGAAAGGTCTTCACCAAGTTAAAGATGGTGCATTACGCCTAAGGAGAGATATAGAAAAATATGAGTGAACATCATATATTACATAAGTCATATTTTACGTATATCAATGGGTCAAAAGTACTTTCCATATACACTGACCAGACATACTGGTATGTCCACCCTTGGCTCGCAGGACAGCAGGAATGATGTTTAGCATGGATGCAGTGAGTCCCTGGTAGATTGATGGAAGTACTGGCGCACCACATCTGCACACACAAGTTACTTAATTCGTGTAAACCTGCGGAGAGAGGCGATGCTCAGATCTGAGGTCCAATGACATTCCATAGGTGTTCAACTTGGTGAAGATCGGGTGAGTTTGGAGGCCACTGGAGCACAACGTTGGCCATGTGACAATAAGCATTGTCCTGCTAAAAGATTCAGTTGGCAAAATGGAGGAGATAAATGGGTTTTCATGATCAGTAATGGCCTGCTGATAAAAACGATACGTAGGGACGACCTCCATACGCACTACTCGGACCATGGATGACCATGTGAAGGTTCCCCAAATCATAATGAAACCACCACCGGACTTTCGTCGTCTTATTGTGCACGTCTCGACCAGCTGTTGGCCTGAAAGACAGCGGATTCTGACCCATCATCGATGTGGTAGAAGCAGTGTTGTGATTCATCGGATCATGTAACGTTGTGCCATTGCTTGGCGCTTAAATGACGATAGGCATGTGTGTATTCCAATCGTAATCGACGATACCGTGCTGTTAACATTGATATACGTGTGGGACGTCGGCTACGGAAGCCAATATCTAACAGTATACGGTGAAATGTGTACTCACACTCGTACTTTGTCCACTGTTAACTGTGCCACAGTTTGCTTCCTATCTAGTTGTACCAACCTCGACAGTCTCCGACGTCCGATATCTTTATAAAGTGTAGCCTCCCCACACCTTGTTTGGTGATTTTAGCGTCCTTTCCTCACCTTTGGAAAACACTAATCAAGTGAACTCGCAAACGCACGAAGAATCGCGTTGTTTCGGACATTCTAGTTTCCAGCAATCTGGCCTCAATCAAACTCCAACATAGCGCCGGACTTCCCCATTTTTTGCACAGGCATCACACTTCTGATGGAATGAGATCCCTGTCACCCTCTGGCGAGTGGTTCTGTTGTTTCCCGTGCCCTAACGTCAGAATAACAGCTTCGAAAAGTAACGGGTGGTCGTAATGTATTGGCTGATCATTGTATAATCCGTGGGTAATATATAAAGTAGACGATCTAACAATATTGTCAGAAGAAGATAAACAACAGCTAGTAAATACTGTGCTTAGACATTCATAATCGCCAAATTTTATGATAAGAAGAAAATTCACAATTATGGCGGAGATTACAGCATGCCTCATTAAATACAAATATAAAGTGGTATGGCTTAAGTGTGTAAGTAGCGAGAGGGATATGTTTGTGAAGAATGACAAAGACTTCTGTGAAGTGTAAATGAATATAACATAATCACTGTTCTTTGAGCTCCAAAAATGATTGGCACTGAAGACAATCTAGTCTGAATGTTTGATAAATACTAAGTAAGACAGGTTTAAGAATAAAATACCAAGGCAGGGTTTTATGTGACTTTTTTAAATTAAAAATTAACATTAGTATTGCCAACATTGCTTAAATCAGTTACTATTAATAGGTGTCTAAAGTTGCCTCGTTTCAATTATAACTTTGAACAGTGATAATTTATTTTTGTTTGCATTATTTTCATTGAGTGTTTGTCATATTGTTGTAAATATATTCTGTCGTCTAATTTAAATTTTAAGACGAAAAGTTTTGTTGTACCATAAAGTTTGAAAGTGTTCGAAGTTGACCCAAGTTACGGTAAGGAGTAATATATTGTTTTTTTCTTTTTAGCTCAAGAGCTGACTCGATTTGATGTATCACATAAAGTAGACGATTCCAGTGGTTCCATTGGTCGTCGTTATGCTCGTACGGATGAAATTGCGATACCTTTTGGTATCACAATAGATTTCGATACTTTGAAAACACCCCATTCGGCCACTTTGCGAGAACGGGATGGAATGGGACAGGTGCGGATACCGGTGAGTATTAGTTGTGTTTTATGTGCTCTTGTAGATAGCCCATGATAGTTTCTGTAAGTCATTTGTGAGTAATAAAGATTAAAAGATTCCCAGTGACACAAAACATTCTATCCAAAGTGAAGTTTTCCATTCATGAGAAAAACACCTGCATGATACCCCGATTAGGATTAGGAATCATATTTCTGAGCATTCAGCACCTACGGCGTGTCAAGCTCATCACGTATAAGGGATGGCGTCCCTTGATGATCACACTACCCGGAAAAGTGGAGAATAGAGGAAGCGGGCTGGGACCTGTATGTTAGATACCATCCCAGCATTTGCGTGGTGTGTGAAAACCATCACAGAGACAGCTTCTTCCGTTTTCGGTGTCACCACACGTGATGGCTACATCAAAGCAAAATTTTAATCTAGAGGACATATGCCGACATTTCGAACAAAACGTGACTAGAGAAGATTAAAAGAAAATCTTGGCCTGCGCCTTAGTAAAATCATGGTTGCCAACATAATTTGGGATGAGTAGGTGGGTGAACCTCGCAGTCCAGCCACCTTCTCGTAGTGAACTTTGGCTTATTTTCAGAGCATAATAAGCTATGAAATTAAGTGAAGCGCAGGATAATAATTGAGGAACTGTTAGCAGTTAGAAAGCCACTTTTATGTCGGAAAACTTTCGAATAAAACTTAGCTAAAATCAATTGGAAAATATCAATAGAAAAAAAGGCACTTTTAGCCTCAAATTGACAATTTTTGACCAAAAGTGGAAGCAAACAACATAGGAAACCATCTCTAAGGCACGAATTTAACATATTTTTCATAAACAAAAACGACCAGAATGCAGAAAAAATACATACAATAGCCAAATAATATTTTTTTTAAATGGTGTGCGTGTTGCATAACCAAATCACTATCAAAACTTCAAGGTCGCATCGCGCCACCTAAACGACCTCCAAAAAAAATCTTTTTTAAAAATCAGACGTCTTTTTGGTCACAAATCGCCAGTTTTCCTCACTACTTACCTTAACATTTCGAAAAAAAGGAAGTTTTTTTTTTTTTCGATACACCCAAGTGTGGGGGGCCCAATTGGGAACAATTTTGGAGGCTACATTCCTAGTCAACTTGCACTGGGAGTGCCCAAGGTCTACAGAATAGTCTGTTACAGACTTTATTTCTGTGATTGAATGGAACACAACCAAAGTGTAACTTTAAAAAAAATGCATGCGAAATAATAGATCAAGCAGATGTAAGCTACATTTTATTAACTTGCATACCCATAAATGAGTCTTTTTTTATTTGTGTATTTTTTTATTTTTATTTTTATTATTATTATTATTATTTCTACAAAGTCTTTTAGAATTTTCTCCTAAGTTCAAGCACTTGCTAATTTCAAGTTCGGTGGACAAATTTTACCAAATTGTGCAAGTGTTCTTGCTGAATTGATGATCTAAACTAAGTTTTGGTGAATTTTTAGCTTGGACAAGTTCGTTTCGTCAGACGCCACAATCACTGGGATTGTCAAGAAAAGCGTGTATTGCATCGTGTTCTTGTGTATTTGACAACCGAAAGTAGATTACACTTTAGCATGGAGCCCGATTTGAAGCAATCAGTTCAATTAACTTAAATCTGACCCTGCCTTTAGTTGTTTGTGATAACATGAATACCGGTTTATTTCAATCGGAAGCCACCTGAATACAATTGGTTTATTTTGCAGACAGATTGGAATAATGCGGATTTGTCAAATCAGTCATTCAACGGGAAAAAAAAAAAAAAAAAAAAAAAAAATAGAAGTTTTTCGTGACATATGTTTCAGTTTATTTCTGTTCGGTCATAATACATTGTACAAAATGTAAACATGCTTCATCGTTCAAATTAAAGCTAATCTCTAATTCTTTTGTTTCAGTTGGATGTTTTGCCTGGTGTTGTTCGTGACTTAGCGTATGGAAAGACTACGTGGGCTCACGTAGAGTCCAAATACCCAAAATTTGAACAGCAGGAGTCGACTCAAGCTGCTTGATATCGTGGTGCATAGAAGATTCAAGATGCGTCTTTAGAGATAATTCTGTTCCTCCTGACGGTGACAGGAAGCACTGAAAATAAACTGGCCATGTTGTACATAGATTTGCGGCTTTCGAAACACTCTTCCGGTGAATTGTTTTATATTGTATGTGAATGATTGAGTACTTACAGTCTATTTATTTAAGTATACGAATAAGTGTTGAAAATGTAGTGTTTTCTTTTCCAATCCAATCCAGTTATAATGTCCTCTTTTTATTTAAACTTTGGGGAATGTTCGTTCGTATTAACACATAATAATGAATAGATATATATAACGTGGGGCCAACAAACAAAATTCTGCTTTGTTGTGTAATAGTATAAGTTATGGGGTCCAAGTTGTTTCAGGAGATTTAGTTTTTTGTGCTTCTGGACGTAGACTTCGAAGTCCTAGTCACTATTTCGATATTGTTACCAAGGTGCCTTATCCTCGCTTTATACAGTATTAAAATAAAATGTGAAGCTGATAGGTAATGTTAATTAAATGGCATAGGATTTGTATTGTTGGGAAAGAATCTGTAATTTGTTTTCACACACATGACTGACATTAACCTTTAAAGGAGCACATTGAGTTACGGTGCTTGTTCACCATAAAACTCCCTCGGCGGGGATAGAGATCGAATCAGGAACCCCCACACGTCAGACGTGAGCGCTCTACTACTGAGTCACCGTGGCTCTATCTACATTTTAGCACCGTAGGTTATTATGGGCGTAAAGTACATGCTTTGTAGTACATTTAATTGTTTTTTAAACTTAATTTATTTACCGTACCATAACAGTGAGTGACATGGAATTTCTACTGTAACGAAATAGACGTTGTTAATATCACGAGTCTCTCATTATTTGGAGCTCCCAAAGTCGTTGAGTGTAGGTGCTAATTAATTTGAAAGCTTCCTCTTATCATAATACTTCCACAGAACTTTAAAGGCAGTGTTTGTTCCACATGGCTACCGTTCTAGGTAGACTGGAGTGTAAATTTAATTATATTTTCTGACATATGGAAAATTCTTCATTAATGACAAACTTCGATTACTACGTAAGTATTTTTAATATTTTATTGTTTTTAATAATCATACATATGGAAAATATTTTGTTAAAATATAGTGTGGTAAAAGACAATTGTGACTTTCGTTCAATCCTCAGTAATTTTTTTTTTTTTTTTTTTTTTTTTGTATGATTTGAGATATCATGGTCAGCATATAGTTGAACAGTTGGACATATTCTTCTACTGATTCATTTGGGTAATACGGTAACCAGTTATTTTCTTCTACTTTGTATTCTATATTTACTAAAACATGACGAAAGTATTCATAAATAAAGTCACATGAATGAGAAACAATTGTGTTTAAATAGTTATTATGCGGATAGATACTTTTTCGACATTTTGATCCGAGTAATAAGAGTTGGGAGGTGTTTTTCATATTAATTAATGCATCAAACACGATACATCTTTTTATTTAGAGTGCCAAGTAGACTCTATTTACAACGAAAAAGATGCGGAAGACAAAGAAATCTGTAGTCTATTAAGGTAACTAGCCTTTGAACACAAGAATCATGAAAACAACTTGATTGCCATGTTGTTAATAATGAATTCGTTTGTCTTTGTCGTGCTTAGAAGTATCGAGAGGTCTCGCATTTATGATCGAATAGTAAAGGAAGCAAAATATATAGTAAAACTGAATTTATTATGCTTGTTTATTTATCTGTGAAAATTTTCAAACACTCGTCTGTTTCTTTCATTGGTCACGATATATGGAGAAATCAAGAATTTTAGGAAACCTAAAAATAAACCAAAAGATTGCGATCTTGGCTAATAATTAGTTTTTAGATCAGGTTTTTTATATATATATATATATATATATATATATATATATACGGAATAACCACATCATACTGGGTTAACTGATAGTTTGAGTTTGGCTACACTATATGTAGTTCTCAACATAAAAGGCATACAAGAAATTTTTTTATTGAAATATATTGGATTTTTTTATAGAAAAAAATAAATAAATAAAAAATAATGCTGAGAACTCTCATTCCTAATAACCAAAATTTAGTGTACAAAAATTATAACTTCTTCGCAAGAAAACTGAGTATAATCAGTGTCTGAGAAACACTTTAACTAATTTCTCAAATATTGGAACGCACAAACTTACATATACATATATATATATATATATATATATATATATATATATATAAAATGTAACAAGATTTTTCACAGGTTAAATATACAGGCATAATAAATTCAGTTTTATTAAGTTAATGTGTCAGGCATTCTTCTTACAACTACTTGACAATATATTTTTTAGAAAAATCTCTGTGTTTTTTACTTTTGTAGCGTCAGCTATATTTACTTATTTGATTCCAACGATCGTTTCACTACCTTAACAGCCAACTTCGAGGAGTATCTCCTATAGACTCTTTGTAAATACAAGTGTAAAACAATATTTATTTTTACATGATAAGTGTTTCATTTGACCAAAATAAATCAGGCAGTTATTTAATACATGTACCTTCGTGTTGTTCTGTACATTCATTTGTTATTTTCTATGAGTTGATGAACTATTTCACGGAATATAAGTGAATTTTATTACCATAATGAAGATGATCTAATGAATAAACTTTAGACCTCGAATTTGTAAACATTATTTGGAATTGATTTTTGATTAGAATACTTGTTACGTACTTCGTTAATTATTGTATTGATAATTGTGGAATGGTATTAAAGAAAAATTTTGTAAAAATAGTGTACAGTTTTATTTATAGCAAATATTATATATACTTTAATACAGTTAAAACGTACTATACAAACAAGCTAATAATACAGAAACATACATTCTCACGGTGAAATACCCTTCACATGTACAGTAAATTCTTCATAAATAAGTCACCAGGCTTTTAAAAAAAAGCACAACTACAGTAGTTGATTTTGATCACAGCCTATTTATAAATAGTTGTCCATTTCCTCTTAAAAGCACATTCCATCGTGCATGTACATGATACCTGCAAAGATAGAGTAAAATATTAAGTGATCAGTGTTCCATAGCTTTATGAAATGCATATTTTCATAGGTATCCACAAGTCTCTCTCCCTGATTAAAAATAAGTTTCTCAAGCTTTTAAAACTGAGAAATGAAAACACCAAATAACTGTAGAACTTTTAACTAGTGCCTAGGTACAGTCCGCAACAAAAAACCTGCAACATGAGCATGTAAGATTATTGTGAAACTACGCCTAACAGCGCAAGGAATCAACATAACGTCTAAGTGGCACGAATCACGCCAGGAGAAACCTCGGCGTTTGTTTAATAGCTTCTTGTTACACCCAGAATCGATAATTCTCTTGACAACTGAGCTTCACGAAGACTATATAATATTGTATCAAAATTTTGAATGATAAAGGTAAATACAAAAGAAATTAAATAGATCTCAAGATTCAGAAAAAGTTTTTTTTTGAATATGACATGAATATCAGTTCATTACCTCAATACATTGGTGATTGTTTAAATCTTGTACTAGTGTACGGGAGTAGAAATGATTTAATCTGAGACAAGGGATAAAATCATTAAATTACTTTATGTGTTTATTGGGTTTCGGTGATGAGATAGAGGATAGATAAGTATCAGCGTATGTTCGACGGCCACTGTAGTGTCAGAGGCCGTGGAATTGTTGGTTTGGAACTTAAAATCTCTTTTCAGCATCGAGACATTGGCCTACAGCGTAGTGTAGGATTCGAACCACATGAGCTCCTATCAGGAATCAAACCAGAATCTCTCGCACCGAACGTAAAGGTATTAATGTTACTCTATCTTTTATCTAGAATACCAATGTCAGAGTTTAATTTCAAATTTTTCTTGCTTATTCAGAACTTAAATATATGTAATCGTTCCAAAGTTATTGAGAAGAATATATTATTTTGTTGGCGACTGCAAACCTTGAATCAAGTAAATTATAGTCGAATGTATAACCTGTGGAAGTTATCTGCTTCTTCTCCTTATCTGTTAGTCGTTCATCAGATATCAGAAGAACGGTCTCGGGTTCGATTCCCGGTGGGGACACTTGGTCGAAAAAGTATAAAAAGCTTTTTCAGGCCAGCCATCCTGAATGAGGTTTTCCTGGGTTTTCCTCATTCACACCAGGGAAATGCTGGGATAGTACCTAACTTATAGGTTCCAGGCCGTTTCCTTCCTTCTCTTTCCCCGGATAGTGTGCTCGCCGAGGGCCGTCATCCCTCAAACGTGATGGGCTAAATGGCAGATGCCGAAAGGCCAGAAATCTAAAATCCTAAATCAGATATAAGAAAAATTATAAAATTTTATGTAAAAGCATAGGGCAACTAACTTTACCTCCCACAAACTTGTAGAATAAATTAAGACTAAAACTCACTTGGATCTGATTTCGAAGCGCACCACAGCGCTTGAGGTGATACGTAAGTAATGCCATTGGAAGCACAGACTGGATTTCCAGCGTTGTCCAGGAAAGGGTAGCCACGGAACAAGCATGGATCATCCTCTTCTGTACAGGGACCAGAATGAGTGTGATGAAGATCTGGAAACAGATGGAGTTGCGTGAATAGTTTACAAGTCATAACATATAAATAATAGAAATAAATAAATGCGACATTCACTATATTAATTGTCCCTAGAGCACGGGAAATTGAAGAAAAAAGAAATATCTACAGTGCTGCTTATCTTTTGGCGCACCACATTTTGGAAGATTTACAGGTAAAATTTAATACTTTGCATGAAAAGGCATTTATAAAGAACAAATTTCTTCAAACGATAGAATTAAGTACAAAGTAATACCCTGTATTTTATGTTTACAAGTGTACAGTTACTAGTGTAAAATCATTACAAGTGCTTTACCGCGGATAAAATACATGAGTACGGTACATATCAAAGATCACTATTAGAAATATTTTCCACCGCGGTATATTTCTGCACAGTGTACAGAAACTGTATTTTATGTATACAAGTGGAACGATGCTATTATAAAAGCATGACAAGTGCTATTGAAACTCGTATCATTGCCAAAACCTACTCGTTTTCACTACCCTCACTCTCGCGTATGCCCACCTTCGCTGACGCCTACTCTCCGGACGCACCCCCTTGTTAGCTCTTTGGTCTACAGATTCGCCCTGCTCTGACTCAGATAGCATTCGTGCTTTTTAGTGGTCACCTAGCACAGGTTGTTCTGTGTTTTCTTCACTATAGCTTTTATGCATACATCCAGACGCCGTATTTGCACGCAAATCGTAAAAGAATTGTAATTTTTCAACAATTGTTCATGATGATTCCCTTGAATTTTATCTATGTCATGTGAGATATTTTCATGTCGACCAGCGCAAATCATTTAGGAAACAATAAGAAGGAAATATAATTTTTCAACAACTATTTCGAGTGGTGCGCTAAAAGTACAGTATCTACATTCCGTGTACACTAATTTTTCAAGTTATATAACTATTGTTTTCAAAATTAGTTCGTGGATCAAAATAATAATGAAATGATAGAAAATTATGCTACAGTTACAATACTGGTAAAAATAGACTGTGAACATAAGCAAATTGTTAGATTTTTTTCTTTTCTTTAGTTATTCAGTTCTTTAGTTGTTTTAGTTTCAGCTTTATGGTAGAAGAACATGTTTATTCAAAACACAATCAGATGTGAAAACTATATAAATAGTTAATATTTCAACTTAATTTAATTGGAAGATATTTTACTTTTCTGTGGTCCACGATATTATTCGCTGAGGCTTGATTCTGCTAGGGTTAACTAATGCCTTTAATTAATAGTGGTGCCATTAATGTGTCTCAAATAATCTATAATCAACAGACAGAGACAGTCTTAAAGGATTTCCCTTTTTTGTATTCATATTATGCAGATGGTATCTAAAATTGAATACAAAGGGCCATGTTACCAGCTTAATACGTACAGCGTATTATTTATAGTTCACTCCAGTCACAAAATGTTGTGTTGTTGAATCAGTTAGTTGATAAGATGTTCAGTTAGTTGATAATGAACCCTAGATTATCCGAAGTCTTTCATTTGTACGTTGATAACTATTTTGACTTTTTGAAGATTGTGGGGTTGCCCAAAATATTCTTGATGCTGTAATGCTAATAATATACAGAGTGTTTGAAAACAATGCCGACAGCGTTTGGAAGGTGACTCCTGACATCAAGATAAGACGAAAAGTATAGACCAACCTGGGTGTACAAATGCTTCCTTTCGGAGTTATAGACTACAGAAAACATGAAAAAATGAACTTTAAAGATCCATAGCTCCAAAACTATGGAAACTACAGTAGTCGGGTCAAGACTTCACTTAGGAACTGGTATGTGCGCTATCCAAAAATACATGTTTCAAAATCCTAAGGTACTCACGCAACAATTTTTTTATAGAGAAAGTTTGGCTACGAGCATATAATTTGAAGTACTCACTAACTACCTCTATAAAAATTGTTGCGGAAGCACCACAGGATTCTGAAACATTAATATTTGGATAGGGCACATACTAGTTGCTAAATAAAGCCTTGACGTGACTTCGGTAGGTCCCATAGTATTGGAGTTATGGACCTTTAAAATTCATTTTTTTCATGCTTTCGGGAGCCTGCACCTAGATTGGTCTATACTTTTCGTCTTATCTTGTGTCAGGAATCACCTCCCAAATGTTGTCGGTGTTGTTTTGATACACCCTGTATATGCAATCGAATGTCCAATATGACTACAGAACAAAACACTTGGCTCTTAATTAATGTATTGAAAAAAGTGGTTCTTAGATCTGAGTTGTCAAATATTATTTGTATATTTGCCAAGACAAGTAAACCACGTCTCCTCATTCGTGGAATTATAAGCTACATTAGAAGCATTATTTCTACTTACGTCTTTTGGTTTCAGCAGCACAATAAAGTTCTTCGCGGTTTTTGTACGTAACTCCATCAGTTCCACAAACAAGATACTCTTTAGCTGTTTCTATCATTCTGCAGTAGTCGAAAGCTCCACATTCGCCCTTGTATTCAACTTTCAAGTCTGTCAAAAAATATTAAATATAGATGTTTTAGTCATTTAATATGTTTTTTTAATACATACTAATTTTATTGATTATATATCATAATGTAAAATCTAGCAGTGATTTTAACTACCAAACGAAAGACTCATTAAAACAAGTTATACTCTGTGTTATTATAGTAGGTTATGATATTAAACAAATAAATTACCATACTTTACATTTCATACTCAATAACTAGTTCTCACATTATATACTTAGTCTGAAGTCATTGTCTGCTATCTACGAGTATTCTGTATTGAAACACAGATTGCGATCCTGGTAAAATCTCTAAGACCACGCACAAAGCGTGAGACAAAGCATTTTCTATATTGTAATGTGAAACGTGCTTGTGTTTACAAACACCCAACATGTGCTTGTATTTACAAGCATTCTACACGTAGTCCTATTTATAGACGACCACTGCATTTTACTATGAAGTACTACCGTTGCAGACGACGGAGACAGCAGCGACATCACCAGTCACATGACGAGGGAACAGCAGCGCCACCGCCTCACCTAGAGCGCGTATATAACCGAGAGGATTTCATGGACAGCTACCAGTCTCGGCTGGTCAGTCCCTCCGTTAGCTTGCCTGGAGTTCCAGGAGATACTCAACCCCCAAAGCTTCTAGTTTGCTTCGGAACTCTAGGCTTCCTTTCTTGCCGCTTAGCTTGCTCAGAGCTCTGTCGGGATTCCTAACCTCAGTCACCTTGCTTGTTTCAGAGCTCTGTGTAAATCCTGTCCTAGACTACTCGGACTTTGGGTAACCTTTCCCAACCTAGAGAAGTTACATCATTGTAATATTTCTGTAAAATACTGTTTATAGAGAATTTTTATAATAAAAACTTGTAATGTGAAACGATTCCCGACTAATTTACTCTACCAAGCTCTACCTAACCCTAAGCAGGGAGAACTTTACAATATCTTCGTTGATGAATGGTAAGTCAAGCCTTTGGTTGTCTTTGATTAAGGGTACGATTATGGCATTGCTGGATATTATGGCAAAACACACAACAATCTTTTGCAGGTATATGGATCATTTTGTCATCACATTCGGTCGCTGAAATACCAGACACCATGTTTATTCGCATAATCATCCAATATAACACCATATTAACATGAAAAACATAGAACTGTCTGACTTCGTACACATCGGTCAATGAGCGAGCACAGAATAAATTCCTCTGTTATCTACTTCTTGTAATGCTGACACACCCTGCATACAATATGAAAACGCTTCCAATTCATGGACAAGTGTCTATACAGACGTTTTACGCATACCAGTTAGCAATACCTTATTGACTTGTTTAAAATGGAATTGTTGAATATAAAATAAATTAACACTGTTGTTAAACAAGTTTCAGCATAAAACGAAATACTTAAATTCGTTTTTCATCTCGAAAACTACGCATGAGATTCTATTCTGAAGCATGTCATTTTGTTCAGCTGGATGTCTTCTATCGATTGATGCATGGTTAATAGATTGTATTTATTATTTCATTTTCCCTAATAGTAATGCATATACTACTTGTAATCGTTTGATCTAATTTTTGGATTTTTTCAAAAATAAATATAATGATATATGTTTTATATAATTGTTTTACTTTATTAGAAAATAATCATGTTATTTCTAAAATAATCATCTTATTTTCTAAGATTATTTAAGATACACACTTTTTAAAATAATATAATTATATGCATATAATAGCGTAACTTATCAAATCAATTACTCGCGAGCTAACGTGCAATATTGAAATGACATTTTCATATAAATGTGACTAAATGCACTTACTTGGTTTATCTAAAATGGAGCACAAGAATCTATAAGGATTATTGTAAGTGACATTATCTGATCCACAGACTGGATTCCATTCGTAGCGTTCGATAGCTTGCTGGCAGATTTTCTCTTCTTCCATAAGTAATCGTACCTCATCCACCGTGCAAGGTCCGCTGTGCAATATTGTTAGATCTATAAAAGAATGATCAGTTTGCATATATTGAAATGTGAATTAATTGTTTATTCTCTACTTCTACCAGCTTCATAAAACACAGGATTCAATTATATTACTCTTTAGCTCTTGCTTTATAGAGTAACTAACTAAAGAAAATAGCATACTTAGTATTCAGTCTCTGTGAAATATACTGTAACCAATCAATTATTTTTACTTTTATTTTTTATAATACTTTAATTTTAAATTTAATATCGCTTGTGAAAAACAAACAAACAAATTGCTGCACATAATTCCATGTTAAACAATCTATTGTAAAGATGTTAAAAATTATTATATAATCTCGTCTATGAATTCGCTTTATGTGCTAAAAAAGACAGCTTAACTTACATAATGAACTTCCTCATTATGTAAATCTCACACTAACGAATTTTATCGTCTAAACCAAATTCCAATTTATACATAAACCCAAATTTCTAAGTCAATCTTTCAAGCACGTAGCTCTCATAAACAACAGGTACTTTAAATAATAACCTCAACAAAAGTAATAATATAAAACCTTAAAATACTTCCAAAATAATACGATGTATAGCCAAATTTTACATAATACATTGTTTCTATATCGCTCTAAAACTAAAATTATAAGTCAACTTCAAACATCTTCATGAATATCTATAAAAGTTCAAAAAATAACAGTTACTATCAAATAGCAACCATCTCTGTAAACTTCTACTACATCAAATAATTGTACTAAAATTATGTTTTAAGTGACCATGTTGTTAGTCACTTCAATTAAAAATAAACAGGTATGTACTTACTTAAAATATGTCAATTGCGGTACATATCACATCACATAAACACTTCACAAACACCATAAAACAACAAGCAATCAAAATTATTAAAATAATTACACATTAAATCTAGTATCTTTTATTCACACCTAAAATTATCACATTTTAATTCAAGTCATAAAACTTTACTATCAAAAATTATAATTAAAAAATGTGGTTACGTTTAGGTAACTAAAAATTTCTCACAACGCAACCCAAATAATATTTCGTAAATAAACCAAGAACATAACCACATGGAGGAAGACGCGTTAGGCTTACGCCTTTATAATGATTCTAGATTAAAATAAGATTTTTTTAAAAAAAGAGTGAATATATAAGTAATTTATGGATATGAATAAAAACATAATCATATACTATCTTCTTTCGGTGATAACCTACCTGAAAATATTTTACAATGGTTTCGTGTACACTTTACGAATACGAAAAAATTAAAGAACTATGAGAACCAACATGTTTCAAGTTTATGTAAAGTAATTTCTCGTAAGACTATATTACGTGAGTCGAGTCGTACAATATATAAGTTATCCTAAGCTGTAAAATAATTATTTTTTAACATACATTTGTAAATTATATATATATATATGTAAGTGGGTCCTTCCTCACCTCTGCACGTAATCCACATTGAGAGTCAGGCATTTGTCTCACCGTTGCATCAATTTGTCCAAACCTTTTGCAAAAAATCAGGGCCCTGGCTATTTAGCACTCTCCTCACACCACGCTTCGTTTCTTCGTGTGTTTCGAAACGTTCACCTTGCAACGCAGACTTTAACACCGGAAAAAAGATGGAAGTAACTCAGTGCTAAATTAAGGATATATGGAGAGTGGGGCAGCCATTCCCACCCTAATTCTTCAATTTTGTGTCTTGTTTGCGTGCTGAGTGAGGATGGGAGTTATCGTCAAAAAGAAGAGACCAGGTCGCTTATGTTCATTGCGCTTCCCTGAAGAAGAGTTCAGGTTTGACATAAACGACCTGGTCTCCTGTCAACTGGTGATGAAGAATTGAAATAGAATTTGAGAAAAGTGCTAAATAAGCAGAGTCCTGATTTTTTGCAAAAGGTTTGGATAAATTGGTATAACGGTGAGATAAAATCTCAATCTGAATCTCAATGGAGATTATGTGGAGAGGTGAGGAAGAACCCATCTATAAATATAGGTATAGTTTACAAATGTATATTAAATAATATTGTTTTACGGCTTAGGGAAACTTTGAACGACCCACGTATTTAGACTTTCAAACCAAAACATAAATTCTAGTAGACAGTAAAAAAGATCACGCAGTAAAATGTTTCAGTTTGGTCCGGTAGATGTCAAACGCTGAATAATGTTTGCCACCATCTATGTAACTTCTACTACCATTGTTTGCACAGTGGAAAATGAAATGAAATCTTTAAGTTTTACGTCCCACGTTTATGCCGGTTAGGCTAAAGGAGACGGTGATTATGAAAAATGAATGAAATGGTGGAATGAAGAAACAGAGGAATCGGGAGAACCCCGAGAAAAAACACGAGTACGGTGTTTGTCCACCACAAAGGTGGAAAATGGGATATGGATAGCCACGGTTCCCCGTGAAGATGTTAATGAATCGAACTCGGCTGAGATAATCGATCTACGTAGCTATCTTTTGCAAAAGATAAAATTCAAAAGTTTGCTTTCGTTCAAGAGTTATCATGTGGAGTAACGGACGAAAGTAAGTCTCCGTTTACTCGTTAAGATGTTAACGGATCGACTCCGTTTCCGTTCGAGTTATCGTTTGGAGTAACGGATTTACTAACATTATAATATAGGTCCCAGTCGCGTGATTGTAATAAAAACATCTAATGTGAAAGTGTTTGGACTACTATTTACATTTTAAATCATTGGTATCTTACATGTTAATTAATTATATAAGGAACGAACTTTGTTTTCTCATCATAATATGGTATTTTCCAAACAAATCTTATAATTTGGAAATAATAACTTACTTTTATTGATTTCCTTCTGGCACTGAACTTGACGTGGACTACCATAAGTGATTCCATTTGATCCACACACTGGTGTATACGTGCCATCAATGTAACAAGGTTTGCTTTTCGTATTTCGTTCGCAGATACCATTATGCTGGAATTCGTTGTCTATAAAATAATAATAATAATAATAATAATAATAATAAATTGTAATATATAAATTTGCATCATATTAGTTAATAACATTTTAAGTTATTAATATGTCGTTAAACTACGTTTATTCTGTAGTACATTTTGTATTCGTCGTGGAATTGAGGCTTATAATTGGTGAATCGTTTCCAGAGAATAGTGCAACACAGAGCAGCACCAGTTCACACTTCATATTAGACTAAGTTACAATACTAATTTTAAAAAAATCATGAAGATAGCTCAGTGTGTATGTATGTATGTATGTATACCTTGACAATCTCAAAGAGCTATGTGACTATATGGAGATATGGAGATAAGAGGAGATATATGTATATGGAGATAAATGAGAATTGTGGGTAGTTATACTGTGTCTTCTTATTTTACTTCACCATAAAGTTTTTATTCTTTTATCTTTCTAAAAATAATTAGGATGGGAAATAGAATAAAAAATGGAATGAAACTTTATTTAGTGTTAGATTTATGTTCTTTAGGCTAGAAGAGAGGATAATAACGAAAGAAGTGTGGAATAAAACTGGAAAAATAAACAGAAGACCACGAAAACCAGGACCATCATATTGTTTACCACAAACTTACATTGTTTAAGATCGAACCAAGAACGTTTTGCACTAGAGGTTTACCATGCCCGACCCATTGTAACCCTTATGATGAGAACAATCGAAGCAATGATGTCTATGACGATGATGACTGAACTCGAACCTGATGATCACAAAAACATCATTTAAACGAAAATGCAGGAAAGATAAATTAATCAGAAGTTCCACACAATGAGAACCTCACTGATGTTTGGAATTCTATTGAAGAAGCCAGGCACTTTTAAGATCCTATATATGAAAAAGAAGTTTATTGACATATAATTTTGCTTGAATGACTATGAACAGTGTCAAACTAAAAATGTCAACAATATTTCGAATTTTGATAGACGAAACATCTCATCCTGGGATCATCAAAGTAAGAAAAGCTTTTAACAAGGTGCAAACTTTCAAAATGTCAACTAAACCGAGATTAATTATGAAAACTTGACAACATAAGCATGAAAGATCTACCTCTTAACGTATAGTTGTTGCTTAGAAGGTTTATGTATTGAAAGCTATCATATTTAGACTAAGACACGCCTTTTTTTCCTAAAATTACTTTTGTAAGGAGCTTGTAAAATGTCGAAAAGTATCGTGTAAATTTTATTGTGTTTATTTCTTTGTAATATTTGTTATTTGATTAGCCAGTCTATAGTATCAAATTTTTGTTTCGAGGAACTCAAGCATACTAATATTGGGATAATATTTTATATTTCATTACTTGTAGACAATCGTTGTACCAATTTTTGTATAAATCTTGAAACAAAAATTGTTATTCCTAGTATTATCCTAAAGTTATAGATGAAAATAAATTTGATTGAAGCATATATTATTAATAACTCAAAATAGACAGTGAATTACATGCACCAGGATTAACTTTAAAACAACTTTCATTTTAGTTTAATTTTGAATAAATCATGATGGATCCCTAATAATTTTTAGGAGAAGAAAAAGAAGTCTTGTGCATCATAGTTAGTGTAAATCGTATATACTAATGCAAATAAACATTTAAGAAATATACATGGAATCTAAATTATTCCATAGAAAACCAAGGACATCCCATAAAATACACAATACAAAAAGAAAAAATACCAAAACTTATTTTTACTTGGCGCACTCTACACAAAATCCCACAAAACATAAGAATCAATATACATAATTATCTTCCTGACGACATTAAAAATGACAATGATCTAGTGTTAATAATAAAGTTTATTACAATCTTACAATATTCCAATTTTTTTTAGTGGCACTCAAAATAAAAGTAGATATGGAACTAGTAACTTCTAAACTATTCAAATGAATTATGTGTGGTATTTCATAAGGAAACACTCAATTCTAACAGTAAAATCATGAATAAACTTTTCTTACCTAAAGATTTTTGACTTTCATGATTATTTTCTGCATCTGTGTCAGCTATTAGTCTATCTTAATATAGTTTAGCATACAATTTAAACATCTTTAACTTTTCTGAAAAGCACTTCCCGGTAAATAATAAAATATAGGAAAATGAGTAATAGAAATAGAGTATATCACGTGGGCATATAGGAAAACTAGGCCTACACTTATTCAAAAAATAAAAGATTACAAAAAGAAGTAGGAAGACATTAGTTTCGAAATGCATATTGTGAAAAATATTCTATACTTACTTATATATGGATATAGAATTTGGCGGCACTTCAGAGCTTCCATATTAGCAAATACGTATTGAGATTTACTGCACACAGGGTCATAAATGGGAGAGTAAGGACATTCAATGTCACATTTTCCATCATGCTGCCGTGATATCTCTGAGAAAAGAGATAAATTTCATAATTTATAAAAAGAATAGAGATAATTTATTGATAAATTATTAATTAATTAATTAATAATTAGTAAAGGCATATTAATAATTATTCATAAAGAGATAATTCATGAATAAAGAAATAATTTACTACTATTAAAATGTTTCACTTGCATCTATAATTGAATTCGTTTTTATCTATATATAGTATATTTATCTATATACCATATAGTTAATTATATACCATATAGTTAAATAATAGTTGTATTTAGTTTGTAATAAAAATAGTTTTAACGTACAGTTATTAAAATTAGACAGTTACAGTTAATTACAGTTAATTAAAATTAGAAAAAAAAATAATAATGTTATTTAAAAAGTACGGTGGTTTACAGGATACTAAAACAACATGATACGTAATGAAATGCTGTTAAGTTCGTTTCTCTAGTCGCTGCCGTAACTTAGATTTTTGGGGAAATGTTATTCTGGCAACACTGTAGTTTCTATGGATGGCAACACTGAAAATTCTTCAGGTTCATATTTTCTATTGTAAAATAACATTATTTATGGTTGTGGTAAGTTGTATTTCATTATCTCCTTTCACTTATGAAAAACAAGCAAAAGAAAAATTGTAATTTCTTTATTATTTTTAGTATGTCAGGCTCTTAAGAATTCTACCTTATATATTGAATGCTCCAACTGACTTGAATGAATTTGTTGATTCAACTCTTCTTTTATTATAGAATATAATGGCCAAATTAGTGGCCTTAGTTACTGAAATTACTTACCAACTTCATACATCTTAGCCGTACACCGAAGGTGCCAAATGTTGTTGTATGTAACATTGTCTGAACCACAAACTTTCTTTGGAGTAACATAAGCAAGATCACATGGCTCGAATGTCTTATTACTCTCGCATGGCTTATGATCTTTTACTGTTATCTCTGTTCCTGAAATAATATAATTCATTAAATTATTTGAAACATAAGTATACCCAAACATAGAACAAGTACATAAAAATAAATGCGAAGTGGATTGGTTCTCTGAAAAACAAAAATCCACTTACAAATATTTTACAAAGGAAAGCATATATTGAAATACTATTAGATAACTTAGTTTTGCAATTAAGGTATATTGTGTCTAGAATGATAAATTACTTACTTGAGCTTTTGTTCTTGCATAAAAGGACCCACAAATTGGGATATGTCGTATTGTCTGATCCACACACAGGGCTTTGTTGATCATCCGCCACTGCCAACCAGCAAGGATCATCGCAAGGTCCTTTGAATACCACCTTAATTTTATCTGAAATTTTTTTTAAAAAAATATGTATACTTGTTTACCGTACAGTGATTATAATGTTAATAATTTAAGTTACCAGATAAGTAGGATTTTAATTTTCATCATAACAGTTTAATGCAGTTTTGTGGAAGTAATTCAATTTCAAAATCATGAAAGATATATATATATATATATATATATATATATATATATATATATATATATATATATATATATATATATATATATATATTAAGTTTTCAGTATCGAGACATACTAGCCTTAAATACACCAATTAAGTGTTTTATAATATAAACTGATCTTGTAACAACTTCTGAGATTATAGAATGACGTAGTACACAGTGTTCGAAGTGGAGAAAAAGCAGAGGCGGTATGTTTTATTATGATTTTTACTCAACATACCGGCAAATTTAAATAATGTCTTGATCACTGAAAAACCAGAGACGGTATGTCCTCATTACTGAAAAACCAGAGGCGGTATGGTATACCACAGCATACCGTCTCACTTCGATCACTGGTAGTACATCAAAACAAATTTTGACATCAAAATACTTTATTATTATATTTGCTAAATGAATTGCTAATGAATAAAAACTATCAAGATATTCCAAATGCATAATTTAGTTTACTCCAAAATTGATTTCCCTATTGTGTAGACCTACATTTTACTTAAATGAGGATGCCATCCAGAGAAGAGAGAAAAATTTATAATTTTAAATCTAGCAATCGTTCTATCCAGAAATAAACTCTATAAACATGTCCGAAAATATCCAAATTTTTAAGAGTAGTAGATATGTACAGTTATGTCCATAGAAACTTGTACGCTTATCTGTCTTTAACAAGGAAATATGACTAAGGTGAACAAACTTTTGGACATGACTTTTCATATTATTATACAAATCAGTATGTTTTACCTCTGCCGAAAACGAATGCGAGAGTGTTAGAAATGGTGGGTGAGAAAAGAACACTTTTAGATATTATTAGGAAGAGGAAGAGAAACTGGTTGGGACATTGCCTAAGAAGAGATTGTATTATGAGGGACGTCCTAGAGGGTATGGTGGCGGGAAAGAGAGGGAGGGGGCGAAAGAGACTACAATTAATGGATGATATTAAAACAGAAAGATCATACGCGAAGACGAAAAGGTTAGCGGAGGACCGTGGAGCATGGAAGCTTCTCAGCTGCGGCAAGTGACCTGCCAATAAAGGCAGGATACCTATGATGATGATACAAATCAGTGGCGGCCGGTGGATTGTGGTTTCGGGTGTTGCAGTACGAACGATAAGTTGTTACGCAATGCACGATGAACACAATATACTTCCACATGAGGCGAAACAATGCTTACCAATGTGATATTGTTTCTGGAAAGGAAACCTCGAAACCCGCCAGAAGAAGGATCAGCATGTAACAGAAGCCAAAAATCAAAGAACATCAAAACAAACAGCACTGCCAGTTCTACACCCAGAAATGTTAACTTGGAGGGGTCCAAAGTATTTAAGGGAAATCCAATACGTCTACATAATATGGAACCTATCTTATAGTGCACCCGAAAAGACGATAAGTAATTCTTACTTACTGTCATCTATATTTTTAGAAAAAATGATAGAACGATTATTTTTTATAAGAAAAGAAGAGTAGATGATGAGGCGTAAAATAAAATATTTAGCCTACATCAATCGTTTCTCTATTAAACAAGTATAGTTCGTTAAGAAAGTCTACAAATGTTAGTCAAGTTTCGAAATTTTTTTTGGGGGGGGGGGGTCCGGACCCGGTGGACTCCCCTCGTGGCTACTCCCCTGAGCATTGCTACTAATCCCAAATTCAATCTGGCGTTTCTCATCATACAGTTTTATGTGGAAATTATCAAGAGTATAAAATATTCTTATTTTATAAAAGAAATATGTTTATACTAAAATACTATCCACAAGAGGGAAGTGATTCTACATACTGACTTATTAATATTTGATTCAAAAATTACTGTAGAAGAAGCCTTCGTTATCAATATAAGCTAAGAATTAACTTGTAAATGCGGGTCTATTTTCATTTGTTTTCTCCTCTACTAGATATTTTCTTTCTTATTTTGTTCTGCAATCACTTTTTTTAATTATCATTATATTGATTTGCTTCAGTATGGTCCCGTAATTTAAAAATATGAATGCATAAAAACAAATTCCATTTGTTAATTGCTAGTGAAAGAAAATTCAGAAATCTTATTTAGGTCTAGCGTGAAAAACCTTTTCGTTCACTGGAAACCGTGCTATGTTGCAGAAGCACTGCAACGACCAGTCCCTTTAACTCCTGAGATAGGGGAAAGGAGACTTAACATTTGCTCCAATTGCCGCGCTGAAGGAATCTGGTCGTTGCATGCTTGCTGCAACACTATAAATTAGAGACTCTGTGACGGATTATTTTTCGCTTTTTAAAACGTATTAACGGAACTGACAGTTACAGAAGTAAAAAATATGTTATTTAAAGTGTATATATGCAAGTATTAAAAAATATTTTTTCTGTTCTTTACTAGTATTGATAAAAACAGTTTTTTTCTTGAAATACTTTGGTCGTTACGCAACGCTGCAACACTAACATTAGCCGCCACTGATACAAATACATTTAAAAATCAAATGATAAGCACGTAAAATTATATTTTCGTACCTAGGAATTACAATGATTAAAAGACAGACAGACACTGTAATATTTTTCAACATTACTCTGCAACAGTGGTGGATCTAGCCCGAGACTGGGGTGGCCTAGGCCTCCCACTTTTTTGAATGACAAAAACAATTTAAGCTATTGTTTATATATTTTTGAAAGTTAATAGTAAATTCATGATATACCTATCATAGTCTGAGTTCTGGTTGGCCCCTCCAGTTTTTGCCTTCTAGATCCGCCACTGCTGTGCAAAGACTTGTGGATGGTCTGCGAGAGTATTTATCTTGAATAGTTGAACGGACATGAAATCTTAAACTCTCTTAAACTACTTGTCATTCATCTTACAACAGGAATCCACATGACTATGCCAGCAAAATAAGGTAATAACATTGAAGTTCAATTAAGACAATTCTAAAAACTATTATTTAAAAATGATCCAATAATAATATATCTAAATTTTAATGGTTTCTACTGATAAATATCGTAGAAGATAGCTAACTAATTGAATAAATTGTGCCGGTGTCACGTATACACCACGCCAAAAGGAGTTTGATTATATTCTAAATTTTATGCAACCAACGTATCGTTTGAGTACGGTTGGATTGCATACTACAAAGGATATATATATATATATATATATATATATATATATATATATATATATATATATATATATATATATATATATATAAAATCTTGGGAACAGTTGGATGGATGACCTCCATCAACAAACTCTATTCGTTACTTCTAATCCTCTACTTCCTGGTGAAAATTGATAGTGGTCCATAAATAGTTCTTGAGTTTCTTTGTCTCCGGACGGACAGACAGAGTAATATATAAAGGGAGATTTTGTAAACCAAACTTCTTTGAAATATTACTAAAGTCAAAGTTCTGTTCTTTTGTATCTTTACTTCAGAAGACCAAAGAATCTTTTCTATCTACGAGGTGTGTTGAAAAAGTATGGAATCTTATTTTCTCCCGCATAAACCGATGAAGCGCGAGGGGCTTTCTTCAGTGTAGATATAGAGGGGACACTCATGCGCAGTTGTAAATTTTTTCCCGCTCGCAGAAAGCGTTAGTTGCTTGTAGTCGGCCAAAGAGTGAAGACGTGTAGTAAGCGGTCGTCGGATTTCTGTTTTCTTGTAAATGACAGAAAAACTTGAGCAGCGACAGAAAAACTTGCATCAAGTGTTGCCAAAAGCTTGGCGATATCCAAGTGGAAACCATTCAATCGGAATCGGTACATTCAATTTCGAACGAGAATTTGGGCATGAGGAAAGTGTTCGCGAAATTTGATTCAGGCTTTCATCGCCAAATACTACATTCCCGTGTATCGTCACGCTCCCAACTCACCCGATATGGCTCCGTGTGACTTTTGGTTACTTCTCAAGCTGAAAATGAAACTAGGAGGAACCCGATTTGAGTCAAGAGAAGACATCATGCAGAATGCGACGGTACACATACACTATTTGCTCGTCAGGGGCGTTGGGAGAAGTGTGTGCATTACCATGGAGAAAACAAGGGGATTAATGTTTCGGATTTCCAAATCAATAAATGTACTTTTGCTAACCAAAGGTTCGATACATTTTGAACACACCTCGTATATCAAACACATAAAAAAGCACCCTAGTATTACGGTGCAAGTAGCGCTTCCGACGACCACATTGTTTTTGGCTGGGTTCTCCCAATGCCATTATTTTCTGTCTTCGTAGACTCCATTCGATAGCTTTTACTTCAAAGCTTTTCTCTTCCTTGGAATGCTTGGTTTACACCAACAATTCTATTCTCCCACGGAAATAGATGGTGTGTGAAATAAACTGTCAAGCATTATTTTTTTTAACTCAAGAAGCATTCATGATTACCATAACATGATAAACTTTACACTAAAATATTGACAAACAATTAGAATGTTATTCTGTAATTTGAATAGATGAGATAAATATAACACATTAAAGGCGTAGGATAATAATAAAGACCAGTAATAAAATACTTATGGACACTGGCGAAAATCCCGCGGGGGATGAGAGGAACATGTCCCCTCCAATCTTGGAACTGGAGGGACTGCCCCCCCTCAACAATCCGATTTGGAATGTGATTTTCGGGGAGAAATGTGATGATTGGTGTCTGATTGCCACAAAGGAAAGTGAGATGAAATTGATGTCCTGCAGAATAAGCCTCAAATCTGTCCGCCTTCCAACTCTGCTCCCCTGATCTTGCACGGCATTGTTTTCAACTTCATAAATATGTTGAATATTGCTTGATACCCGTCCCCCAATGTTAAAGACAGATTTGCGTCGCTGCTTATAGAAATGACATTAAATTGAGAAATTTAAATTAATCTCAGTGGTCAATTATGTTGCACCTCTGATTTATTTTGCTTCCGGTAGTTCATTTTTTATATATTCTATTATATTTATATTATCGAAATAATAGCAGTATTGTCTAGGACTTCAATATTGGTAATCTGTTTGAGATATGAGTCTTACCTTCTGGTTGAGCGAACTGGTTTACACAAAAATCAAGGATTAGTGAATTATTGTACGTTTTGCCATCAGAGCCACACACTGGATCAAAAGGAAGATTTGAATATTCGGAACAGTCGGGCTCAACATCTGACTCTGGTGTTGTATTTTCTTCTTCTACAGCATTATCTAAAATAATTAATACAAAAACAATAATAAACAAACTTTATCATACATTTGTTAAGTTGCACTATGTAAATGATGACTGCTCCTTGATACGGTCGAGCAGTCTTAACATATTAGGCTCTCAGTTGCTCGTTCGAATCCCACTTAGGAAATGACTATCACGTTTCGTGCTTCCATCCATCATTTCATAACCCATTTATCCTAAACCACACATGGAAACGGGCCTGTGAGCACTGTTAAGAAACTAAAATAGGCTTTGTCTTTTATTTGTATTACATGAATAATATATTACAGAATAGCTGAGAGAAAAGAATACATTTTTATACTTAAATAAAAATGTACTTGACATTTTGGTTTACAAATTATCGACCAATAAATCACGATTTGTAAGATAACCTTTTTCATGCTGTTGTAAAACCTACATTTTCGAGTAATTTATCGCAATAAAGAGCTGTAATGAAGAAGAATAAATTTCGAAATACAACGGAACACCTATTGAAATTACAGCGAGGAAATGACCTTGTAAATGTTTGGTACTTATTATCATTTACAATTCTTCTCCCACGCTGTCACTTAATACATGTTGGAAAACATCTCACGTGCCTCTTTCCTTAAGCCCTGCCGTATTCCACAGACATTACGTCACCTGCTTGTTTCATTGCATCGCCTAACAATTCCTTCCTTGCTAGTCTCTTTTGTCTTTCCTCTCCTCCACCTACCATCCATTTCAAGAAACAACTGATAATATCAATGCTACACAAATGAGATCTGCCATGATGTAAATAGGCTTTATATATCACTATTTCCTTGTAAACTCACTGAGTGTAACCGATTTTCCCATCGTTACTTAACACGTTCAGATAATGAGATTTAATGTTTGTATATTCGTATGTGGTCTTGACTTATTGTGTAGTGAATCTTTACGATATATTATTTCCAACGCGGATTTCCCACTTAAAAACACATACACACACACACTTGTAATAATTTTTATAGCTTCATTTTATGTCTGTTATTGTTTCCTTTCATTTATTTTTATGTCGAACTTTTCACACAGGTTGAATGATATTATATGAATATTATATTTATTTATTTATTTCATTATTCTTGGTGTACATAATGGAATCTTGTCAAATACATAGAAATAATTACATATAGAAAGTGTATGATCATTACATAAGTTTAAATACAAAGAAAAAAAGTATTCTAATGTATGCAGAGCCGGCTATACTATATGTGCAACATGTGCATTTATATAGGGCGGCAAATTTCGAGGGGCGGCAAAGTCTGTCGTCATAACTATATTATTTAAAATAATTATTTCTTGTTGGAAACAGACTTCATAATGTTGGTAGTTAAATTTACTAAACTACCTTCTATCTGAATACTATATTCATAAATCATGTTTAGGTCGCATTAGTTTAAGGTCACATGGACTGTTCTAAAGCAAAATGGTCAAACAAATGTCAGCATAAATTGCTTGATGGTTGTCAAATACAAGAACTTAATTCTCGAACAGTAGCAAACACCTATTCCACTCAGTTAGTTATCACAGTTTTGATATGGAAACTAGTCGTCCTTGTTACAAACAAGTTCCTTATCATTCAAGATAGAAACAAGTTTTTTAAAAAAAAAGAAAAAGAAGAAGAGATATAAAATAGAAGAAAAATCAGGAAATAAAGATAACAGAGCTAGTTGCGTTGGAATTGAAGTCGGATATATTAAGATTGAAGCTCGATATTGAATTCTATAAAAAATGATTACCATCTTTCCTCTCCATGTGTGTTTGCTTTATCTTTCACTAACATAATAGATTATTTAAAGAAGAAAACTGTCACGAGATTGTATTTATAGTGTTTAGGCCTTTCTGAGTGCGAGTGCTTTACCTCCTCTTCGTTGTTCATACGGGGTAGCATACTTAAAATCGTGTCTTTTAAGATTTGTTCTTTCTGAAGAAAGGAGGCGGCAAATTATGCCATAGCACGGGGCGGCATATTGCCTTGGACCGTCCCTGAATAAATGTATGTTATTTTTGTATTAAGCAAAATTAAGTTTTAGTAAACAAAGTCTTTTAAAATTCCTGTTGGCTACCCATATTTAAATATTTCTGAACGTGATGGAAACTGTTGTCAATAACTAAGATATTTTCAAATATCTTCTCTTAAAATGGAAACCTTTTCTATTTGTTTAAAATTTATGAATAGCAGATTCAATTCTACAATATTATTAAGCGTTAAACAAAAAATATAAAATATCCAAAGATAAGACGTAACAATCGATAGCTTTATTAAGCCAAACAAATTTATATGGATGAATGAAAAGATTCATGTGACACTAGCAAGATGACTGTAGACAGGGGCATACGCAGAGTGTGGGTCCTGATATCTGAGTTAATGATGACGCCAGTTTTAATTTCTTGTAGGGGCAAGTGGAGGGAGATAGACATTATGAGGACAGTAATAAGAGTTTTATATTACTTGACTTACATTTCAGTACAGCATGTCTGAGGAGAAGTCTGGGAGCAGACGAAGCTCCTGAGGGGCATCCATCCCGTTGTCCTCTCTATCGACGTCACTGGTCCGGACCCCTCTTCCCCCAAAATCCCGACTTTTCTGTAAATTTAGTGTAATTTTAGGTGTGATTTTACAAATGTTAATATAATTTATCCACATTTTGCATTTAACCCCCCTCCCCGAACGCTTTGAACCCCTCCCGAAATCCTACGAACGTGTCTGACAGTACCTAATATAGTTAATGAGAAATAACCTTAAATTATGTTTTGCTCTTAGATTTTAATTTCTTTGTAATTTAAATAAAATATAAAGTTGATATATATATGAATTGATAGATGACATCGAGCTGAATAAAATGACATGCTTGATTGTAAATTCTCATGTATAGTTTTTGAGAAAATCAAAAAATATTTTATGGTTCAAACAGAATGTCGTTCGTTTATTATGCTACAAAATATTATTTATTTATTTACGATCTATTATAAAATACACTGTTAACTAGCAGCTTGTGTCTGGCGTTCTTTGTAGTAACAATGCCACACATGCTTCAAATAGTTACACAATCTTACTACTTCTTACTTAATTTTAATGAATATCATAAAATTTTTAAGTAATTCTTATGTAAACTGTATAATACTAGCTGAACCTGCGTTCTCTACACAGCGCATCATTCACATATGAGCATGAATCTCCTTGTCATTCCTCAAGATATCTGTACATATCCCTTTATAGACACAAGTGAAAGACGTCTTGATAAAAATCGGCAAGAGGTATCATAAAAGTGAGTTTTTTCGATTATTTTTTTTCAATATCTCGCACCGTTTGTAAGATTTGAGCCTACTTCCGGCTGGAGTTTCTAATTCATGTATGACCAGTGTTTTCTTTCTTCTTGCATGCAGTATGTAATAAGGAAATACATTACATATATAATTAATTATAATGTCAGTTATATATGGTGTTCATTGGGCAAAACACTCAAAAAATAAAGATTTATCTTAGACTCGAGAAATGGTTATCCTTCCTTTTTCACTATTATTTGGCCATGGAACAAACGCCTGAGACATATACAACCCCAATATACAATATTGTGGTGTTGGAATGTATAACGCATAGGATATGATGCTTTAGTTTTTTTTTTAATTTCAACCCTTCCAGTGTACCCTAAAAAATGTAATAAAGAAATAAATGGCCATGTTTTTTAAAAATATTCAATTTGAACGGGACAATCTACGCAAAATTTCCAATCGATCAGTGAAAACGTCATCTTTCTAGAGCCTGTAGTTTCCGAGATCTCATTGCCGAAAGGATTGACCACAAACATATAAACATAGTTTAAAAGAATTCGGAAGATGGAACCACAATTCACATGCATTGATTTTAGAGAAGGCTTATTAAAATACAAAGGCTTTGAACAATAATTTATTATCATAAACTTTAGGAAAACGATATAGTTAACTAATTTAGACTATTTAAAGAACAAATAATCAAAATGTTTGTCTCTGTTAAACGTGAAATCACACATAACCGTAAATGAAAGATTTGAAAGCCAAAGTTATAGGTTGGAGCTCAGGCGCTTTTAATTGCTATTGTAGCATTTTAATAGATAGACTAGCATTTTAATATATAGACTAGCTGAACCTGTGAATTCTACCCAGCACATCATTCACATATGAGCATGCATCTCCTTGTCATTCCTCATCGTGGAGTGCACTTAGCGCCCGTAGATTTAGCGCCCACATATAATATCGTATACTTAGCGCCCAGAAAATATTTGATGCTTATCAGTGTGCTAGGGTTGACCAAAGAGAGAACTAGTTTATATGTGTAAATGTAGTTTCGTACTCAAATCATCTATCCCATCCCCTCTCTTTTGACGACTAAAGAACAAAAATTTTTCACTTGAAAGATCCTGCTTTACTTCCTGCACAATTGTCATGTCACTTTTAAAACCCCTTAGGCAAGTTGAAAGAAATGTGTTCTTTTCTTCCTCTTCTGTTCATCACCGTCAGCTCTAACACTCGGACTTTTCATGTACATCTGTAATTACGTACAATTGAATTACGACTTAAGAGCATTACCATATCACCTATGAGATTTTCATATATGGATGTGAATTCATGTGCCAGCGTTATTTTAAAATTTATATAGTTTTAAATAATAATAATTACACGCACCTTAATGCAAATACTACTGCATGGAAAACAGCAATTATTTATGCACATTGCATAACTTCATTTCCTATCGTAAATACAGGGTGTCAAAAAATTCAAATGCCAAAATTTGCTGGGTAATTCTTTATATCAAATGAAAATAAAACGTTCTAATGAACATGTGTCAAGTGTTATAAGCCGCCCTAAACGCAATCAATCACATTTTAAACCCTAGTTTAAAAATAATGGAACATATCGTAAGTAGTTAAAGAAATTCGGCAAGAACTAGTATTTCCTCTATCTAAATATCCATACAAGGATACACTTTTAACCCTAGGACCACGGGCGGCGATTAGGGGGGCAAAGGGGGGCAGTTGTCCCTCCACTTTTTGAAATGACCCATTAATGTATATAGTTTCATTTGGAAATATAAAGTTTTGTATGTATTATTGGTTCATAGAATACAAATGGTGCCATAAAATATTTGCTGTTCCATGAGTACGTATTGGTTATCTTTCCGTGAAGTTAAGAAAGCTACAGAAATTGCGTTTTAAAAATGCCACTAAAAATGGCCCAAAAATTAAACTGTTGTACGCGAGACAATTCGAGCGTACTTTCATTTCATCTTACAAGGGCTCGATATGTTAGTAAGCCGCTCTGGATCTAATTGAGATATCATTTCGCAAGAAAAGAAGTCCTTCACAAGTTCTTCTTTAATTGCACAAAAATTGACAGTTCCTAAAACAGTTCTTTTCTTGAAAAATTGACAGTTCTTTTCTTCTTTCTTATAGTAAGGAATATTTTGATTTGATTTTTTTTTTCAGTTTAACATCCTGTTCAGCAGCGAAGCTATATGAGACGTGAACTTAATGATTAACGTAGAATCCGAACCACGTGAGCTCCCTCTGGGAATTGAACCCAGGTCTCCCACGTCAAAGGTGCGTACGTTAACCGCTTAGCCACGAAGGAGCTCAGTAAGTAATATATAATTTTGCAGTCTAATATACGAGTTTAGGGGTGTACATATACAGTTTTGTTATACAATTAAATTTAGTAAATTCAACATAATTCTAGGTTTTAGGATTATTTTGTATAACTGGAATGTGGAGTGACTAAGTATTGTTGAGTTTTGATGTATTCCAAGAAAATGAAAACTGTATCTAATGGCAACGAACATGTTTCGGGAAGCTGCAAAAGTATTTCTTTGAATGTCGTAGCATATGCTTGTAGTATTCACTGTCTTTCTAAGAGTAATAACACATATAATAACATGCGTGGAATTAAAAATATAAATTGTTCATTAATTTCCAGTTTCAATATAACTTTTGCAGAACAAGCCTTATTATCCATTACTATGATTATTTGATTAATATTATCCTTTCTATTTATTTGTTTTGCAAATTTGTTATTAAATAGGTCCCTAGTCTGATCACACAATTTTCCAGACAGAATTTTAAGATGCATAATTTTATGATTTTTTGATTTCATGAGCAAGGAATCAGATCTCTTCTTACACCTTCGTTGTATAAGAGTACAAAGAGGTAGTATCTTGTGTTGCTCTTGTCAATTTACGTAACAAAATATGAAACAAGATATACGGTATTTTAACTGAAAAAGATAGTTATACAGTCTTTAGTCTATATAACAGTCTCCTAATAGTTATAGAGCCTTTAGTCTAACAAAGTGTTACAAGCAACCAGGAAAAGTAACATTGACATACAAATACTGTATTCAGATCATGTCTTGCCTCCCCACTTTTAACGTCCAACCGCCGCCACTGCCTAGGACTACCAGGTGGGACCATTGCACTCGTACGCATACTTTCTTTAATAATTACTAAGGCTTAGTAAGTATTGAGATTCTATGATATTTCCCTGGTTGTGTTCTTGTATTATGTTATATAAGTATTTTTTTTTTTCATTTCCGTGAGTTAAGTGATAGTTTTTAAAATTTATAGCATTGGGTACCGAGTGGGTACATTAAACTCGAGCCTTAATGAAGAAATATGAGGATAGATTCAGAATAGATTGAGATTGTGACTCGTAGCGGAGTGAACGTTCTGATAATCTAACTGTCCCAATGAAGTCAGATATAACATATTGCAAGTTTATGTGTTATTATTTAGTTTGATTGATTTAATTATTTGCAATTTTGCTTATTTTAGTAGCAGCTTTTCTTTATTTATTCACTTATATAAGTCCATTGTCAGAAGCATAATAGTTGCTTTTGTCTATCAAACTGTATTAATTTTTCCATTGTATGCAGTTGCGTATCCAGGGGAAGTTTCCCGGGATATGAACTCCCAAGAACCAAAATTTTAAAAAGTTGCTAGAATAAAATCTAAATTTTCGCTTTCAGTCTCCACATTAACAAAAAAGTTTTCCGGAGTAGGACACTGACCCCCCCCCCGAATAGAAATTCTGGCTTTGCCACTGATTGTATGTAAAGTTTTGTTTATTGTTAGGTGTTTTGATCATTGCACGTGGTAGACAAACAGATCACTAACAATACACGTCACTATTGATGGTAGAGGAGGAATATTTTTGGTAAATCAATAAACAATGAAGAAATTGATTCCCGACAGACGATAAGATATTAGCAGACTTATATACAAATGCAACTGAAGTTTCTTGTTCAGGTACCGATATTGAAATGAGACGTTGAGTAGTTTTCTTATCCAGAGGATTGGTTAGAAGTTTGAAGCGTAGCACCTATAGCTAATGCAAAAGCACGTGCTAATGCAAAAAGCAAAACTCCGGAGAAAAGCGATCCTACATGGGCTGCCTTATGTTTTGATGACAACATCGGCGCTATTAGAATACCTGATGATGAACTGTTCCTAATTTGTGAAGTTGCAAATTCTTCACACACTCTGCAATATAATTTTATTCTTACATATAATATGACTAGACGAACAATTTCTCATTTTTTGGGTGCGTTGTCTCTTTCGACAATATATAGGCCTACCCAGTAAGATCACCCATTGCAAAACACAATGCACAACTATCCTGAAGTTGTCACTTCTAGAGGAAAAAACTCAAAGTTATCATGTATTACAACACAACAAAATCATACGTTCACACTAGCAATCATATGGCTCGCTGTTACACCACAAAACAATGAACAAAATGGCCTGTGACAGTATTTTACATAACTGATGTAAGTGGACTCAACACTTATGGTATTGTGTCATCAAAGCGTAATTTCAAACGAGAAACAAACATTAAAACGTTTGAAATTCCGTAAATTTTTCATTTCGTCTGGTTAGCAGTTCGCCAACGTTGAGAAGAAATCACGGAGAATTGAAGCTTCCCAGCATACTGAATAGGAACAGCCTAAGAAAGTCTCTCCAGCAAAGAGGGAGCACAAATCAAGAACTTTTTGCCGCAAATGCAAGCTACATGAATGTACTGACATTTAATATTTTCCAAGTGTAACACTCCGATTTTGATAAAATTTGGCAGGTAGATATTACACATGAAATAAATGAATACGTGTTTTTTTCTTTTCTGGGGAAAACTGTTTTAAGGGGTAAAAGTCCCCACCCAAAAATTGGAGAAATTTGAGGCGGGAAAGACAAGAAGAAGAAGTTAGTCGAAGTGAATGAAATTGTTCACAGATATTATAAACGTTAAATGATGGAATATATGTTTCGTACTTTCCCGGGAAAAATGGTTGGGTGGGGCACAGACTCCTTCAAACCTTTGATCTCGAAATATCAAAAGCGCTAATAACAGTACGTTAAACATGCCTAAAGGACATGGAGAATTGTAGGGAAAGTTTGGGTAGGGACAATATAGAAAAAATAAATGAACACTTCTTTCTTATTTCCTGCAGAAAAAATGTTTTTAGGGGCAAAAGTCTCCACCGAAAATTTTGAAATTGATGACCGAAAGGCATGAAGAAGTAGACCGGAATGAACGAAAGTGTGTGCATATATTGTAGACGTAAAATGACAGAATATTGTGTCGCATTTTTCTGGAAAAGATGGTTGGGTGGGGTACAGACCCATTCAAACATTTAATCACGATTTATCAAAGTGTTCATTAGTATAGTGAAAAGTACCTAAAAGGACATGGAGAATTGTAACGAAACTGTGTTTAGAGACAATACGCAAAAAAAAAAAAAAAAAAAAAAAACGAATACGTGTTTTTAGTTTCTGCGGAAAAACTGTGGTGTGAATGGTGTGAATAAAGTCCCTCCGAAAAAAAAAAAGTAATTATTACCGCAGAAATGCAGGTAGTTTTCACAGGAAAATACGACACGTATTCTCTCATTTTACGTCTACAATATTTGTGGACATTTTCATTTATTACATTATATTTCTTTCTGGGCTCGTGGAGTTGAATTTCGTATTTTTATGAGGGGGGCCCTTTGTCACACTTTTGTTTTTCTGCACAAAATCAAAAACACGTAATCATTTCTTTTCTTTTCTTTTCTATTCTTTTCTTTTCTTTTCTTTTCTTTTCTTTTCTTTTCTTTTCTTTTCTTTTCTTTTCTTTTCTTTCTTTCTTTCTTTCTTTCTTTATTTTTGCGTACTGTTGCTACACAAACTATCGTTGCAATTATGTCCAAGCGTTTTTCCCAGGAAAATACGAAAGATCTATTCCTTCGTTTTACGTTTATAGCATCTGTGCACAATATTATTCACTTCGATTCACTTCTTGCCTTTCGGGACTCAAATTTCAAAATGTTGGGTGAGGGCTTTTGCCCCCTGAAACTGTTTTTCCGCTGAAAAGAAAAAAAACATGCATTCGTTTATTTCATGTGTAATATCTACCTGCTAAATTTTATCAAAATCGGAGTGTTACACTTGGGAAGTGTTACATGTGAGAACAGCAGAATTGTATGAGAAGAGTCTTTGGGAAATTATACTGTAACTCGTTACAATCCAATAAAACAATTACCTGTGAATAATTAATTTTTAAATTTTGTTACGCAGAAATAAATTTCCTTCTTGCAAATTTTAATATTATATTTCTGAATAGTGTTTTACTTCATAATAAAACGTTCCTTTTGCGAAAAAAGAAAAGGTTTGTATTTAGTTTTACGTTCCATGGTTTTGCCGGGTAGGCTAAGGAAGACTTGAATTTACTGATTATAGTGGAACCCGAACCACTTTGGTCACTCAATGCTCTCCCACCAGGAATCGAACCTTGAACCTCATACGCCAAAGGCTTGCGTGCTTGCCACTAGACTAGCGGGGAGGGATAAAACAAACAAATATTGGAATATGTAAATTAAATTCACAAACAGACGTGGCTAGTAAGGGAAGTCGTAAGCCAAAGCGTTCCAGACAAGTCACACGAACACGAAGTACATACTGCAGCAGTTGGGATTGGCGAATTTTTACAGGGAGAATGAGAAAGTCCGATTTCTATGGAATGTTGGACGGATTTGTTTTCCTTCTCTCTGACAAGGGTCAGAAGGGATGGATTACTTACAGCAAATCGTACCAGAAGAAACTGAAGAATTCCTAATTTATTTTGATCAACATTACGTATCAGGTAGTCTCTGGAGTATGCGACTTTCATTTTATGATCTTACGATTCGATTTCTTTGCTAGCCTCTTTTGTTTCCTCGCAACATACCCGTTCATATAGCAACATTACAGAAAGAGACACGAACGAGTAAATTGACAGAAGCTTCGAATTTGAAATTCCAAAAGGTTGAACCTGTTCATCCTTCCTTGTGGATGGACATTGCAAAAGGATGAGGCCATGATTTCAACTGCATCGAACAAGAGTAGCAAGATGAATTACCGAAGAAGAGGATAAAATGGAAGACGATTAATCTTCAAAGGCGCTTGTTCAACTTATTGATGGATTATTCTCAAGGAAACACCATACTCGTTCAATATCTGATTGGAATTGATTACTGCATAAGGCTATAACTTTAGGGTATAATGTGTACAATAAGGTTCGTAGAGCGATTAACTTATTGGTCCGTAAAGTAACGTTCTTTTTATTATAGAACGTTACGTTGTTTTTCAGTGCTTGTAGTGTATGATATCAATTGCTTAACTATATACATTAATATTACGCATAAAGTTGTGAAATATGTATCAGACTTAATGCGGCTAGCTTGTTAGATTTTTTTTTTTTCTGAAACTGTGTAATACCATATGATAATTTGACTTTTTCGTTTTTGGTATCGAAACCGATGTTGTTATATAGTCAGAGTTACCATATGTCAGGTTTTTACCGGGACAGTCCCGGTTTGAAAGCTCTTGAAATGAAATGAAACCTTGAGTGGGATAGAGAAGACGGTGATTGTAAGAATGAATGAAATGGTGGAATGAAGAAAGTGAGAGAAAACGAGAGAACTCCGAGTTTATCCATGCACGCAGCGTCTGACTACCACAAAGCCCATTTGACGCAAGATGGGATAAAACCAGGGATCCCATGAACCAGATGTGAGTGTTTCTACCACTGAACCACCGTGACCTCCATGAAGACTCTTATCCCGGTGTTTCACCAGTTTACATTTTGTCCCGGTTCTCACTCGTGAGAATATGTTCACCGTTCACCGTTTTTTGTATGCCTTATCCTCATTGCGGTATTCTAGATTACGTCTATTTTACGTAGTTTTCACATTAAAAGCTAAATATGTAACCTTAGTTTATAGTACATTTAAATATTGTAGAGCATTGTATACCACGGAGTACAGTTACATACATGCATACATGCATATATATACGTAACGCCTATATATAACTACGTTTCTGCGTTTCACCCTTTCCCCCGGAGGTTATGATTCATTGAAGCGTCATAATCAGTGCTATTGGCTGGTCTCTCTGTCTCTCTCTCCCTCTTCATAACAGTTTTACTTAGTGGACGCTAAGTACACGGAACATGGATGTAAGAAAATAACAGGAATTAGCGACCTGTGGAAAGAGTGGTAAAATGAACTGGACATCCCTGATTGTGAGATAAAATCAATGTAAAATTCCTTCTGTGAGCCAGAAACACTGGGCGCTAAGTCTACGGGCGCTACATGCACGGAACCTTCCTCATATTTGTACATGTCCCTTTACCGATACAAGTGTAGGACGTCTTCATAAAAATCCGCAAGGGATGTCATAAAGGGGATTTTTTCGATTATTTTTTTTCAATATCTCGCACCGTTTGCAAGATTTGAGCCCACTTCTGGTTGGAATTTCTGGTTCATATATGACCAGTGTTTTCTTTCATTTTGCATGCAGTATGTAATAAGTAGATAAATTACACACACAATTAATTATGTCAGTGATATACGGTGTTTATTGGGCAAAACACTCCAAACAATGAAGATTCATCTTACAGTTAGACTGGAGAAATGGTTATCCTTCGTTTTTCATTATCATTTGGCAATGAAACAAGCGCTTCCTTACCCCTATATCAGTGGTGCCCACTCCCCTCATGTCCATGACGCACCCCCATCAATTGTCTATCCGTAGGTGTTCTTCCATGAAAAAAAAATCTTTTCGATTAATTTTTACACTCCCTCAAACATAGTTATATAGATTTTTAACCCCCCAATATTTCTATGACGCAGTTTGCGTCATAGCCCCCCCCTTGTGGGCACCCCTGCCTATATACAACTATCTGATGTTGGAATATATAACTCGTAGGAAATGAAATGAAATGAAATCTTTAAGTTTTACGTCCCACGGTTATGCCGGTTAGGCTAAAGGAGACGGTGATGATGAGAGAAATGGTGGAATGAAGAAAGTGGGAGGAAACGGGAGAACCCCGAGAAAACCACGAGCACAGTGTTTGTCCACCACAAAGTTCACTTGGCGGGAGCAGGGTTTGAACCCGGGACCCCAAGCACCAGAGGTGAACGCTCTACTACTGAGCCACCGCGCCCCCTATAACTCGTAGGGTATGATGCTTTACTTTTTTAAAATTTTCAGTACTTCCAGTGTACCCCTAAAAATGTAATAAAGAACTAATGGCCATGTTTTTTCTTAAATATTCAATTAGAACTGGACAATTTAGACAAAATTTGGAATCGACTTGTGAAAACTAACTAAATTATGTTTAACTAACATAAGCCTAATAAATAAAAGTGGTGAACAAAACGAAGTGACAAATATTTAGAGTAAAATTCGTGAAATCATTTTATCCATTATGCACTTTGCAAACATAATCACTATAGGCATTACTTTCATAGATTGGTATGCGTTACAGAACATCAAAAATACCAATAGAAAGGACAAAAAAAAAAAAAAAATCTGAAACTTCTTTCTCTATAACAGAAACCTTGTTGAATCGTAATGTGGAAGAGAATTTTCCAAAATACATTACGATGTACGCTGCAGATGTACAGTACACTGAAAACAGACACGATGGCTACACATTTCGTGTCAAACTTTCTCATGTTTTCTGGAAAGTAGTTCACGACCAGAAGACAAGAACAAGAGAGAAAAGAATGCACATAAAAGGCAACTCGATAATCATTTCATCTGTTGTTATAGTACATAATCTTTTTTCTCTTTTTGTAAATGTTCCAAATGGTATTTATGCTTTGAAGTTTAACCGGCATTATAGGAAGAGAAAAATAATAAAGTCACAATAAAAATGTCATGATTGATATTTCTAAGGGTATGGGAACGTTCCTGAGAAAATTAAACACATCACACACAGTTTATGTTCTGTGTGCTATATGAAGTGATCTTTCACACGAATCAACAGTGTCTTCATCTCAATTTGAACAGGTTTTATCTTTTGTATCAGTGCTGGAATACCACACTTTTATTTGTACAAATATACAACACTTTTTTTTTTTAACAGTACTTTGTAGCTGACATTAGCATTCCTTAGGAGATTGTCTAATTTTTTCTTCTTTTACAAAAGGAAAGATTACTCTTAGCAATGGTTGAGGTTCTCTCGACACCTAGAACTTGTTTTCATTGTTAATTGGGTAAATTGATTTTGTAATTGATCACTTTATTTGGTTTATAGGTATCTTTTTATTATAATTTGTTGAGCAGTAGGGCCTACCGAAACAACCAGTACGGTCTGCTATAGCATAAATCCTACGAAGTATCTTAGGATTTTTCCTGGTCAAAATCTCAACGTGTATGGCAGCGTTTCCCGACCGGTGTGCCGTGAATGGGCCGCTGGTGTGCCGCGAAGAAATCGAAACAAATTATTAATTCTATAGCAATCAAATTGCAAGACAAAGGAAAAATGTATATTTGCATTTCACATTACTATGAACCTCTACTATGAATCTACAACTTTAAGTTACATATCATGTTACTTTTCTGTACATTTTTAATGTTGAAAAAAGTATTTGTTATCATTGTTATGACTATTATTGCTTGTTTTTGCTGTAGACTATTTCGTAACTTAAAATTTTAAAATATCATTTAATCTTTCGACAGAGCAAACATGCATATAAATTACCTACATTTGTGTTTTAAAACTAAAAGAGGTTTGTTTGTTCGTTCGTTATTTAGTGATCTTTCTTCTTATTGAAAGGTTGGATACAGTTTTCGAAAAAGAAAGCTTAGTTTTAAAAACCTAAGTCCAATATTTCATTGCAATTGTTTTGTATTTTTAAATTAAAATGAAAAATAAGCATAATGATTTACCACGGGGAAAAACCAGTGATCGAGCTTTCTTCTCTGTGAGAAGATCAGTAGGCTAATCACAGAAAAAAATACCGCGGTATTTTATATTTACAAATAATAATATCTATGAGTGTGCCGCGAGAATTCAAGTTACACCCGTAGTGCGCCGCAAGTTGAAAAAGGTTGGGAAACGCTGGTGTATGGCATCAGATCGCATGTCATTTCCTATATTCTGAACGATCCTAGGAGATTTCTCTTGTTTAGAGCACGTTCTATTTCGGAAAGAAAATTCGTAAGATTTCGATTTAAGCGACATCAGGTGATAGAAAGTGAAAACAAATTATTTGGGTGAAAAAGCAAAAATACTTGACAAAGTAGTACAGGGGCTGGTAAGGGATTTTTGTCCAATAACGTCTATTTTTCTTCTTTTTGCTATCGTAATTAACAGTTTTGTTAACAATATTCCCACACTTGTTACCGCAATGCATCATGGGTCAACATCTAGCAACGTCATTCGGTCAGTCAGGAAAAATCTTCACGTGTATGGCACAAAAGGGTAGGATTTCCTACGAGAGCATTTTTCCCCAGATAAATTCTACGATATTTTCTAGAATTTATGTCATAATATATTAGGCCTGAAGTTTCCTTACTTTCGAGTGACAATAAAGAAAGAAAAAATCAAATTCGAGAATTTAACATGCTTAAACTTTCATGGAGCCCATAGGCGGCGCCACAGTGGGTGCAGCTGCGATTTTCATATTTTCTACAATAATCTTTTCTATTTTGTATATTTCTTGTTTCCTATGTTTGGTATATTTGAATGACTTCTTAAATCTTTCATAAGTTACTTGCTATCATACCTTGTTTTTCTATTATTATTATTATTATTATTATTATTATTATTATTATTATTATTATTATTATTATTATTATTATTTTGCGTAAGACTTAGGGATTATTTTTGAGATCTTAAGGCTCAATAGTGCAGAACGTTCTGGCAACAATGTTAGGGTGTGTTGTCCCATCCTAGCCTACACCCACATTACCAAAATCCTGGCGCCGCTTATGTTGGCGCCCATATATTGATTTTCTTCTAATGTTTGTCCGCTTATACATCCCGTTGAATTTACACATGGTTAGAGGTCACATCCCTCAACATATCCTGACCAAATTTCAAACTTAAGATTATTCAGGTGAGAGATCTAAATTTTCTTCTTTCCTCCAAAATAACTGCAGTTTATTGGAGGGAGAAAAATTGAAAGTTTCAATATTCCCAAGCACAGGCATCATGATTCTTTATAATCTATAATTTAATATGTATGGTATAATATACCATATGGTATAAACCTTATATGGTAATTAATTTTTCTGGGAAAATCAAAAAGAGGTAGTTTGCTTACGGCGATTTCTTTAGGATGATTTTCTCAAAAACGACAGAGACGATTTTATTCATTTTTCATTTAAGTCCTACATTATAGCATAGGCTATTTCTCATGAAAAATCCACAAAATAGTAGTTTATTTGGGAGTTGGTTATATTCGCATAATTTTCTCAAAAATGACTCTGGCAATTTTGATCATTATTTCATAAACAAAATTTTCATTAATAGCCTAACAATATGTCACAAGCCATTTCCCTTAGAAAATCTTTTAAAAAAACATAATTTGCTTTTCTTTTTTTAAAGAAAATTTTCTGAAAAACAAGTCAGATAATTTTGTTCATTTTTCGTAATTATTTTATTAAGAAGGCTAAAATAGGGCATAAGTTAGTTTATTTGAAAATCAACAAGATATAACTTATTCTTCTATTACTTAACCTACTTGGCACATATTCACAACAGCAACCCTGGCTGTGATAAACACCTTGTAATCAGCCCGTTGTGCCCACCACCCAGTTAGACGTCTTAACCCTTGTACTGCAGGTGACAGGCACATTGTACTTGCCCAACTGACCTCAGTTTCCTTATCTTTGGCAGAAGTCAGTAGAATAGTACTCCTTCTTCCTCATCATGATCTTGGTATGCTTATGAGATTATGTGTGCAGCTCAACGGGTTATCCACGCACTTTCGTCATGGTATCTACAGAGTGGCGCACGAAATGTCATACTATTTGTTTTGTTCATTACTCATGTATGTAATATTCAGGCCCGTATCCACGGAGGGCTAGGAGGCCGAGCCTCCCTAAATTTTTTACTGCCCCCTAATATTTTCACGGTAGGCTAACAAATGAACTATAATATGGTTGGATCGGGCCCCTAACTTCTAGCAGCGCCCCCTTCATTTTTGGGGTGGCTACGGGCCTGGTAATATTATAGATGAAATATGGAAATCCGCTAGATGTCACGAGAAGTTAGTATCGAACATTTACATGGCGCCAAACAGCAATTTTCAAGATGGCGCATAAGAGCAGATTCAGTGTTGAATAGAAAGTAAAAGTTGTATTGTGTTTTTACAGAAACGACGAGATTTGTAGCGATACAAAGACGTTTCTGTACACACTTTCGTACAAAATAGACTCCATGTAAACAGGCTATTCAGAGATTGTATCTTCAATTTGAAACAACTAGCTCTATGGTGGGGAAGAATCGACGGCATGAACCAAGTGTCCGCATCCCTGAAAACATTGTAGAAGTTCGCGTTGCTTTGACACGAAGTCCTAGCAAATCAACAAGGAGGACGGCTGCTGAGGTAGGAATATCTCGTCGTCGGTCCATACAAAGAATTCTGCATTCTGATTTTCACATGTTCCCTTACAAGATAACAGTTGTACATAAATTAACAGAGCAGAGAACAAGCAGCGAAGACATCAGTTCGCTTCATGGTTAGTGCAAGAGTTGTGCCGTCTAATTTCGGAAAACTAATGCAGGAAGGTTGTGTAAATGTAAAGGTTAGCTTACAAGAGGTTGTGAAACAAAATGGTGATCATATTGAACACATACTACATTGAACTAAATTTCCATGCTCATACTATTTTGCACTAATTTTGTAATGTTTTGATGATAAATACATGTGTAATGAACAAAACAAATGATATGACATTTTGTACGCCACCCTGTAGGAGAAACTTCTGAACAGATATCAACGATAAGAGATTATATTAAAAATTACTGATCGCTATCTGTACGTAATCCCGAAAAATATTACATCAAGCACAACGGGTATAACGCATTCCAAGTTCTTCATAAGAACAATGATACTCCCATGTCGAAATGCATGGATTACATGAGGACCAATCTATACATAATCCCGAAACATTGACAATCACAAAATTAAATTCATCGTAGTAATATATTCAACGTTAAATCTTATTGGCGACAACCTTGTTGGCCTCTTATTCTCATATGAACGCATGATGCACAGCAGTACCTTTATCTGTACGAAATGATTTGGACTAGTTAAACGATATTCCTTTGCCCACAAGTTGGAACCTCATTTTGCAGAATAACGGATCACCGCCTCGTGCCAGACGGTTAATTTTGTCCGGGTTTGGGCGTTGCTTGTTAGACCTGGTCTGACTCAGTGACGCAGAAAGGCCCAAAGACCTAGACAGACCCGGGATCCCGGACTCCGACAGACCCGGTGATCCCAAGAAATCCGATGATCCGGTACCAGCCAAAATATCAACTCTGCAGTATTACTCCATAGTGAGTAATGGTGCCCAATATTCGAGTTCGAACATTCATTTGTTTGATTCCCGGTGTGACATATCTTAATCAAGATACAGTGTCATAAATATTTCAAACAATTTTGAATTGAGTTGATTTTGAGTTTAACGTTCCTTTCAGCAGCGAGGCTATATGAGACAGGGCCTACTGATTAACGTGGAATCCGAACCACATAAGCTCACACCGGGAATCGAACCCGGGTCTCACACAATTTTATACTTATTCGTCTTCCTATACTGAAAATTAACACTCAAGTGACAGAGAGTTTTGGTCTAACGTTGGGGAACGATGAATTCGTTGGAATATTGTTGGGCCAACGTTGGTCCAACTTCTATGCTACCTGAACACAGTGTTTTCTGAACATATACTTTACAAAAAGATTTAACGAACACTATTTGAGTTGAATGGCATCCGTCCTATTCTAAACAACAAGCTTCACAGGCTCCCTCAACTGAACTTTAACGATCCCTCATAAGGAAAACATGTACCTTATGTTTTGTTCGATTCTGACGCGCTTGTACTCTGTTAAACTTTGTAGTTATCTTTCAGTGCAATGCTTTGACACAAAAGGACGCACCCAACAAGAAATAAAGAATATTATATATAGATTTAGTGAGAAGACACGAGCTGGAGGAGAGAATCACGTTTGTTGAATTACATTGCAGCATCACATATAAGACCCACTGCATGGGTCTTTCCAGGTCATGGGTCTGAGTGTCTGCGGGTCTTCCGGGTCACAATCAGAAGTTCGTCTCCCATTCTATCACTGGCAGTTGAATACTTCTTTGAGCTAAAAATGCGCGTTGGATTTGTGTTTTTCTTAACTATTTTTGTCCTGTCAAACGTTTTCTTTTATATTCTTTTTGTAGTTAAGGATGTCATATACGGTATGCCATGTACTATCTATCGCATTCCCCCATTTTCTAGTAATTACAGGTGCTTTCCTGTGGGGGACAATCTCCAATTGAATACTTTTCTTTAATCACTGTATCTAGACACATTAAACTAAGAATCCTCATTCTTACACTAAAATTGAGGAGAAATAATATTGAATATTTCCCTTCCTCGTTCTTCACACAGAATACGGTATGAGCACCCACATGAACCACATAGCGGTTGAAGTGTAGCCAAAAAGAAAAAAGAAACTGTAAAAACTACTCGGACGAGAAAGCGATCTTTACTTTGAACGTGTCTAAACTTGAAAATGTAATATTCTTCACCATGACTCATCTAATAAAACACATCATGAATACTGTAATCATTATAGAAAATCCAGGTCATCCAATGTTCATGTTTCAGAAAAAGTGGCTAACAAACCATTCTAATTAGAAGCTTGCTCAAAAAAGTATTTAAATATTAAATATAATAGTTATTACAGAATCGCCTTTTATTACGAATTAAGGACCCTTCATAATATCTTTGAGGTCATAGTTTCTTAAATTAACCAAATTGTTTGAGTACAGAGCAAAACACAAAACGGAGAAACTAAATAATCTACTTTTCTAATTTTTTGAACATTTGATTTTAAATAGATTCTAAACGATCGAATTATTTATGTGACCTAATGCTATTTGCTTGCTACCGTCATGGTCATACTCGCCTAACTAGGATTACGTTTTGTGAATGTTTATAATTGTTTTAACACTTTCGGACCCAGGTCATTTTTGGCGTTTTCCTACATTTTCAGTTAGTGAGTGATTTATTGCTCAAAAACTATTTATCCGATTGATATGGTTAAGGTCTTGTCTTTTTTAATAAGAGGGATGTGGCTATTTTTTGGTGCATTGATTATTGAGGGAAATGTAGGGTGAAAATTTGCAAAAAATCCCTAATCGAATTTAAAGATTTTTGTAGCTGGCCACTGTTGCCACATGGGTCCAAGTCACCCCAAAAAAATCTTTGCTGTGTTGACACGGTACAGTGAAAACCTGAAGTCGCTGGCTGCCATAAAGAGAGAATGAAAAAATTCTCTGTCATCATACACTTCAAATTTTGATACTTTTTACGTCTCAGAAGCAAAAATCAAGAGATATGCAGGGTCATCAGCTTCCCTAATTATACTATTGAAACTTTTTATGGTGCGCTGTGTAGGCCAAAGACGAGGCTTTCAGATACTGGCATGTTCGTTCCAATATAGCCAACAAGAGGAAAACTGAAGAGGGAAAAGTGGGATATTTTCCGAATTTTTCACCTAAAATCAGGAATTAAATTTTTTGTGACTGGTAACACTGCTACCAGATAGACACAAACTATCTAAAAATTAATTTTGGTATCCCTCTAATATATCCTACAAGTATAGTGACGATATCTAAGAAACGAAACTTGTAGTTAAAAAGAATATAGATTATGGTAAACAGAAAAGTAATATATATATATATATATATATATATATATATATATATATATATATATATATATATATATATATATATATATATCAAAGTTTAGAACCTAAATTCGTTTTTTTCGTGCGCTCCCTAATTACCCAATCTGTGCTTGATTTTGTTCAGTAAGGACTGATGTTCATCTGCTGTAAGTTGATTTGCGTTCGTACATATATGTACGAATTTATAAACATAAATTTCAAAAATTTCTAATTTTTCTACCCAAATATACAAAAATTTTAATTTCCCTAGTTGGTAACATTGCGCATGGGCTAGTCGAAGTGATGTCAACAATCAGGTATCCATCCTAGGTATCTACTTGACAAGTAGTAAGGAGATCTCTCTACAACGAAGGGAGCTACAGGGAAAAAAGATAAAAAGAAAATTCGAAATTCGAAAATCCTCGAATTTTTGACTTTAGGCTGAAATTTGAGAAGGAAATTCGACATCAAGAAGAAAAAGAAACTAAAATGGTGAACTATAATCATATTTGTCATAGAAAAAAATTCCCGATATCTTAATTAGTGTCCACACAGGATCGAACTAAAGAAGTAACACATCCGTGTATGACAAATTGGCCACCTGGGTAAGAAAGGATTAAATTTCAGAAATTAAATTGTAACATTTTATCATATTTCCAGCTAACTTGTACGAGTAATTATCTTGCAATTGTAGTAATAAAAAAAGTAATAAACTTATTAATTATTGATTGTTTTAATTAGCCTTTTGATTATTGTTATGCTAATTATAAACTCGATAAGTAAAAGTTTCTGGAAAATATTGAAATGCGCTGTAAATATGATTAATTATCGTTCAGATTAATTAGAATTTATTAAGGACGCGCACATAATTGAAGTTATATGATAAAACATAAAGTTTGAATGGAATTTAAAAAATTGAATTAGATTTTAAAATGTTTCATTTGTAGAATATTTCAAATTTTTATGAAATCACAATGGTATTACATTCGTTATCATCACATTCTCATATCTTAAAATATAACAGCTTGATTATTTCGTGAAACTCTTGGAACATACGTAATAAACTTAAATCAAAAACATATGATATATTACTTATAATTTAAAGAACTGTTATTGTTATAAAATATTTATTGAGCGCCAAAAGGGCGTAACTGTCGAATTTTAAAATTTGGAGGTAATGCTATGAGGACATGTATAATGGATTCAATTTTCTTGTGCCAAGACGCCTTAATGAAAATCTCTATCCTTGGAATGTTATTCGAAAATGATATAAAGGTATAACTGAGTTATTAGCATTTGGTTCTGTGCCAGAGAGGCACATATCACTTAAGCCTCTAAACTAATAAAATTGCAGTTACGCCTTTTTGGCGCTCAACCATCGTAATATAAAATGAAGCATTAAAATGCAATTGTAGAGATCATCATATGTATTTTGACATTATTGTTTCCTTTATTTCCTGTTATTGTTTCGTTTTTCGGCTTTCACATGCTATTCTGTTATTGTTTCGTGTATTTTCTGTCTATATAGAAGAATACCCTGTATATTTTCAAATTCACTATCCTAAGCAGTATACTAAATATCTATTATTGTTTTCAGTTTTTTTCTGTGTATATGCAAAATAACCTATTCGTGTTTTTCCTACTTATCTACATTATGTAGCTTATTATTTTGTATTTCAATTAGTGTTTCTGTATTTGTGTGTCTGTTTGCTCAGTGCATTGATGGATATATGTAACAATTTTTAACAACAACTTCTAAAGAAAAGAAAGTGGAAAGTCAATAAAATAATTAGATTTAAAAAAATTAAAGAAAACAAACAAAACTTCGAAAAATTAAAGCATTGTCATCTGAGGTTTGTTTATTCATCCAGTCAGAAGCTAGTTCATTTTTAGAGATAAAGGTATATTCCAGCTTATGAATGAAAATTAAAAGGTACTGGTGTGAGAGGGCAAAATCTTCAGTTATGTATTTACACATTTGTCACAAAACTCCTCCTAGGCTTTTTCTACTTTTGTTCCGTTCCGTTGATAAAGTATTAAAAAAACAAACCATTATATATATATTTTTCATTTATACTTAGTTTTGGATAAAGTGAATAATAATATCGTCCAAATTTGAGCAATACCCCTCGAAAGTATCGTTAATAGCTGAGAACTTGGAAAATTTGTGCACCCACCACAACGGAACATACGTTAAGTCCTGCTATACACTATGAGATAAATCCTAGGAAATATCTTAAGATTTATCTTAGGACAAATGTTGCGCAATATCTCGTAGCAAACCCTACCCTTTTGTGCCATACACATCAAGATTTTACCTCTCTGACCAAATGGCGTTGGGACATGTTGATCCATAGTGCATTATGGTTAAAAAAAAAAAAAAAAAAAAAAAAAAAAAAGACGCCTACAGTTGAACAAGCAATTGGTAGTGTGGGAATAGTGTTAACAACACTACTAATTATGACTCCAGCTCATGATTTCCTCTTAAATATCGTACACAGATCGCAAGTTTGTTTTCACTTTTTCTCACCTGATGTCGGATAAATCGAAATCTTACGAATATTCTTTCCGACATAGAGCATGCTCTAAACAAGATAAATCTCTTAAGATCGTTCAGAACATAGGTGACATGCGATCTGATGTCATACACATTGAGATTTTGACTCCAGGAAAAATTGTTCATTTCCTAGGATTTATCTCATAATGTATAGCAGGCCTAAAGCTACGAACATTATTCTACGCTGAAGTACCATGGATCGATCGCATTCTAATAGATGGTAGCATCCAGTGACCTGCCAAACAGATTTAACATCAACTTATTTCGATTTTCATATTGGCCGCGTTGCTGGTAGCTTCCTTATTTCAAATGCCATTATCCAGCAATATTATTCTAAGTGAGAATAGTCCTCATGTTATTATTATTATTATTTTAAGAATGAATTAAATTAATATCTAATAGCAAGCTTTTGTTTCTGCTGCTATAAACTTTATCGTTTCTTAAGGATTTGGAATGCTTCCACCATCTCTGTTTTTTAGCTTATTGATATACGTATATGGGAAAGAATTATGTACATATTTTCAGTATAAACAGCCTACACATTATTTCTCCCTTAAGATGCACGATTATTTTCAGAACGTATTTCTTTGATACTTTGTAAATCGTAACAAATAAATATCCTTTAATTGACTAAATGACTTATTCCATAGCTTCATGACTAGGATTTCCCGTAATACAAGACATTTTTGGTGTATATATATATATATATATATATATATATATATATATATATATATATATATATATATATATATATATATATATATATATATATATATATATATATATAGTGTTAATGAACTATACCGACAAACTGTAAAAGGTGATTCCTTACATCAAAATAAGAGAAAAAGTTCATATGAACCTGTGGGGAAAAGTGCATAGTTTCAGAGCTAGGGTTCTCCAAAATCGCGAAAAAGCCAAATTTCAACAGACTCTATTTCGAATTCCAGAAACTGTGGATGGTGATCTTTATCAGCGTAAAGGAAGCCACGCATACGTAATCCAAAAATGCATATTTCATTAATTGTCAGTGGCGTACAGAGTATTCCATACACGATGCAATTCCCAGACATACCATCAACCGATTTTGAGATACGCTCTGACTTATGATTGGTCCAAAGTAGGCAAGCGATAAGCCTTGATAGCTGTGAACACGGAATCCTTTGGCGCGATGTCAGAAAGTGTTAAGGATCTTCAGCAGCACGGTCTCTCGTACTCGGAAAAACGCATACTGCAATGTTTTCTTTCACTCTTATAAGTGAAGAAAACGTGAAATACACCGTGACAAAATACATGCCATCACACGTTATTCCGAACACAAAGAAACATGGAGCTGCCTGTTCCTAACACTTCCGTCTTCCCTCCGAAGCATTGGATGTCTGTTGCTGTCAAGGCTTACGTTCTACCTACTTTGAACCAAGCTTGAAATCAGGTTATATCTAAAAACTCTATTGACAGCATATATGATAATTACACCTTGTAGGAATACTCTGTATACCTATTGAATATTGACGAAATATGAAATCTTTGATTGTGATGCGTAGCTTCATTTACGCTGATAAGGAGTTGTATCCACAGTTTCGGGAATTCGAAATAGGACCTCTTGAATTTTGGCTTTTTTGAGATTTTGGACAGCCCTAGCTCTGAAACTATGCACTTTTCGCCATAGGTCCATATGAACGTTTTCTCTTATTTTGATGTGAGGAATCACCTCTTACAGTGTGTCGTTATAGTTCATTAACACACTATATATATATATATATATATATATATATATATATATATATATATATATATATATATATATATATAACAGTGGTGGCTCTTGAGGGATGCCACGTCGTCTGAAAGTGAAAATTTTATCGCTTAAAAGCTAAGGGAAGAAAGTTTAACTATAACTCATTCCAGATAAGTTGATTGTTAATCAAAACAAACTTCCCTTCTCTTCACCTCTTTGCCATTGCAAAAAAAGAAAATAAATTGCTAATCTTACAAGGAGAGAAACTTTTTTTTATGATACAATACCGTGTAAAATCCTAATTCACTTGCACTTAATGTTGAGAAAAAAAATGTTGTTCCTTTTAGCCACTATCAAACCTCATTACAAACAATTGCTATTTCTAATATTTGTCTTTATAAGAAGTATTTATTATTTAGGTACTAAAACTTAACCCGTATTTTTTAAAATTTAATATTTAGAAATAAGAACTCTTTATAAAATTAATCTCAATTATTCTTTCGCTTAAGAATAGGAAGAGGTGAACCAAATTACTTCTGTCGAAATTCTACTTCTTTTCTTTTCTTTTTAATATAAAGGCATCTGCTGGACGTGACATGTTATTTCTCTTATTTCCATCGTTTAGTAAGTTTTCGATCACTGATACAGATTGTATTTGCTCTTAGATTATGTAGTAATATGAAATTATTATGTGAAACAAATAGTACCCACTGAACTACCAACCCTGTCATCCTTTGCAATTCCAACACCATTTCAGAACTTCGACTACTAAGGAAACAAGAATTGTTCATTTAAATTTACTAACTTATCTCACTAATCAGACAGTAGTGCACTCACGGATAGGAGTCCACCGGCTCCGCCCCTCCCCCCCAAAAAAACAACTTCGTAATTCAACACACATTTGTACAGTTTCTCAATAGAACTATACTTCTTTAAGAGGGAAGTGATTAATATAGCATGAAAATTTGATCTTACACTTCATCTGTACTCTTTCTCTTATTAAAAACAATCTAGTTCTGTCATTTTCTTCTGAAAATATAGGTGGAAGCATTTTATAATTACTTATAGTCTTTTCAGACGTAGAATAACCCGCTCAATACCACATAGACGTAGTGGCTTGTAGTATTGGTCCTCCCCTTAAATGCTTGGACCCCTCCTAACAAAAAGTTCTGTATGCGCGTCTGAGTACAGGTAAATGTAATAAAGTGCTTTAAAATGTAAAAAAAAAAAAAAAAAAAAAAAAGCTATTATTGAATGTTAAAATTCATTCTTGAGATGTATTTAGCTACATTCTTTATATCCACGTGAAAGGGTTGATGCTAAGAAGAGCAACGCCTAAATTCACGTTTATCAAATCACGTTCATGGGCGTGGTGGGAAGAACACGTGTTTTGATATCCTATCAGCTTATTTGGAATGAACCATAGCGTACTAATTATTGTAAACAACTTTTCGAAAGTGTATGCATTCTTCCCTAGCAATAAAATTAATATTGTTTACTGATACGACTTTCCTCAAGAAACACCCCAGGGAAATAGAGCTTTTCCGATAGAAATAAACATATTTTCCGAGACGAGACATCATTTTCACGCCACAAGTTCGAGACGAGACATCCTGAACTCTTGTCTTGTAGACAAGTCAACATAGGACATGTATGTTCGCTTTCTGTTTACAGGTTCAAAACTTGATGCTAGTTAACACCTCGATTCAAAAGTTGAGAGTAACGGTTTGGACGTCATTTTATGTGTAATAGAGCTCTTCTTTCTTGACCAGTGGCGGCTTTAGCGGGTACGCCGGGTACGCACTGGCTTCCCAAAAAATTTGAAAAATCTATAAACACTAAAAGATACAATAAACAGTAAATATATTTTCCACTATTTATATTAATAGTACAGTAGATGACTATTTAACAAATAGCATCAACCACTACGGTAAAAGTAATTTCCTACTTTCATTAATCAATCAAATGTATATGTATCCATAAGCGACGGAGCGGGGCAAGAGCACCGATCATGAGGACCGTGGGAGCCCAGGCCCCCTCAATGTTCATGTGTACTCCACGTATTTTTATGAATATGTATTTTTTATTGTTATATGTATTTTTTAAATATACAATATTTGGCATAATTTGAACTCAATTTGCCTTAAAATCCTCATATATGCCTTCTTAGACCTTTGTCTGCAACCAAACATATATATATCTGAATGCACCCCCCCCCCCCAAAGTTACAGAGAAATCGTTATCCTTGGAGCGGGCATACCCAAAATTAAAATCCTAAAGCCGCCCCTGTTCTTAACATTTGTGTTGCATAACAACGCATCGCAAAAACACGAATGACAGACGAACAAGCGGAGAAACGGAAAATCGAAGGTTAAATTTAGCTTTCATGCAGTTAATAGTGGAGGCTGAAATTTTTAATATTTTATTGATTCGCATGAAGTATTCTTAAGGATACGATACTTTTATAAAATTATAGATTATATCACGTCACAAGATAATATTTCAATTTAGGAAATCAACTCTGGGTCTCAATCTCCGCATATTAACAACACAATCGTTCGTTCTAAATTTAGAATGCATAACTGTACAGTTGTTGCTGTGTCTTTATCCTGGAGCAAAACATTACAACGGCAAAACACAACAAATGTCAAACAATCTTTTTAAATTTTCCACACTATTAAACACGCAGAAATGACAAGTTCACAAGATGCGATAAATATAAATGATATTTTACTCACCTAAATGTTGAATAGTCTGTGACACAATACACGAAAGAAATATAAGAAACAACACTAAATAATTTGACATATTGAGATGCATATGTGTGTGGTTCGTGCAGCGATGATGACTCAAGTGAGGACTGAAAACTTTTTCTGACGCCTGAGGCCTACTTTGTGAGAGTGTGTCAACAGAGGTAGGAGTTGGGTTGGGACCTTGACTTTAGCTCGAATCCTGTTTCTTTGATCACAAGGAAGACGAGAAGAGAAGCATCATGGATTTCCCCGCCTAAACTGGTTTCTACGTTTTTCATTCCCACATTCAGTAATTAGATATCAGCGCTATCCAAGTAAATAAACATATCTGTTTTTGATTGAATGAAGAAAAGGGCGATTAAATCAATTAGAAACATAAAATGCGCTCCAGTGCTTTCTTCCATTGTTTCAAGCTTCTTTTCTTTCCCACAGACTATAAAACATAAGAAATAAGATGCGCACATCCTTGACTGATATACATTATCTTCATCTTGTTTTAAATCTTTTCTTTTTTAAAAAAAAATACAATAATAAGATCCAGTGGTCACGCTAGAATATTTTGGCGGAAGATTCATACTTCACAAACATCCTATTAACAAAATCAACGTTGGTCAATGGTTGATTTTTTGGTTGAATCAACATTTTTGAACGGTTATTAATATGCCAATGATGTCCACTTCGCTGTAGTTGTTTTCAAGCAATTAATTTTCAACGAAATAGCAACTAGTTCGCAACTAAAAAATAAACGTTAGTCATATTGTGAATATTGGTTGGTTGAAATTCAACGAAATTAGTAGCCATAAATTATAGTTCAATTAAAAGTAAACATAAATTGGTTGAAATCAATAGTTCCGACTACCATATAATGCTTGTGTTCCACTCCCAAAGTTGTTTTATGTACGAGAAATCAACCCAACCGAAAAATAACGTTGGGCCGATCATTTGGGTTACGTGGGCACAGCTGAAGCCTCTTTCAAATTCAGGATAAGAGAGATGATACACAGATTTTTCTATTAAGCGGTGCAACACAAAATGTAAGAGTTTTTCAATATTATTATTAGAGTAAATAACTTATATTTTTATCCAAACAAACACACCAGCCTAGAAAAGCTACAGGAAAGTAGTACAAAAGTGCCCTTGATTGAAGTTTTATCCATTTTCTTAAAGAGTTGAAGCATGTGTTTCTTCAAGAGTTGACTCAGACAATATGAAAGACTGCTGACATCTAGAATGTAGAGTTCGTAGAGATGCATTTCATTGTTTCATAAAACAACAATGATAAACTCGCATGCAACAAGAAGACGTCCAATGGATATCCAGTGAAGCTCCATTATGGATCAAGGGATGTCCATTGTACATTCATACACTGAACCACAAAAGTATCTCCTCCTCCCTAAGTGATCTAATTTCATAACTTAGGGTCCAAGTCATTTGCAGTTGTGAGAACGCCTGGACAGATGCAACCCAACTTACACGTAACTTTTCTCGGCACTGACGCAGTTGGTAGCACTGAGTCAGGTCTTTATGCAAGTAAAATTTTGAGTAGATGACGCACGAGACATTTCTCCGTTTTGAGATGAATCTCTCTGGTTCAGAGCGTGTTGTCCAATGACCATCATATGTTAATCTCAATATTGCTGCATATGTAATGTATTATTTCATTATATACTGTATATTCAAAGAAATAAGAACCCTGATCACACAGGAATCAGAAAATGCTTGAAAGTAGACGAAAATATCAAATATAGAACAACTGCTGGAAATAAGTTTGTAAATGACTGTCTCCATTGACAGACCTTCTCCAATTCTCCTTATTCCAACATCTTTTTTTTTTTCTAGGGAAGAGAAGATCTTACTTGTCACACTGCGTATGCATTGAAATTGAAAGAGAAACACTTGAAAACTTTTCAGCTTGGCCGGGATTCAAACCCGGGTCTAGCGTATAGAAGTTCAATGCGCTAACCACTCACCTACCGCATCACTTCATCTTTTCCATTTGTTTGTCGCTCAGAAGACGTGGCACTCATTTTCATGCCTTCAGGATCCTTCCCATGGCCTGAAGATGATCAGACGTGGTTTGGCGACCAACATTTAACTTCTCTATTTGTTGTTGAATTCATGCGCGCCGACTACGCGTGTGCTCTGGGGCTCTGGCACCCACAACATTTTTAGTTTGGACCCGGGTTTGAAGCCGTTTCTCTCATGTTTAAGTCAGCCATCTTACCGACTGAGCTAGGGCAGCCCCAACTTATTCTTATAGTGACAGTATATTTTACTTTATCACAGCAGAACCCTTTATCATAGATAGTGTTCATAAAAGATTTCAACTAAAAATAAATCAATCAAATATCGAGACATTTCTGAAAACATACAGTCTAACACCCCCGCCATTGATATCGACCTCCAATTCTTTTTTTAAAAATAACCAATCATTTCTCAACATTTTTCTCGCTTTGCACCCCATCTAACCTGAAAAATAAAAAAAGTTTCTCACTAGTCAACTTTTTACATATTGCATTGCAATAGTGTACGCACTTTCTCTTACATTTTATTTTTTTATTTTAAAATTCGAAAAGTTTTTTTTTTTTTTTTTTTTGAATGCAAACTTTTCCAACATTGACAACAAATATGGTATTAATACCTGTTTAAGTTTCAACTTTCTATCTCTTATAGTTCCAAACTTATGACGTGATATATTTAACGTGAAGTTAGAATTTGCCATTAGTCAGATTTTACTGTTTCAATTTATTTCAATACTTGAAAATTCTTCTTGATATGGGAAAAACAGATTATTTGATAGAGTATACAATGTTCTACAATAATCTATCCATATCTAGTAAAAAAAAAAAAAAAAAAAAAACTATTTCTAAAATTCAGGCTAAGTTTGGCAACAATGGGCATAAGGAAAAGCATTGCCATTTACTCCTGTACTGCAATGTGAGACGCTCTATAGAACACGAAACTAAGAGAGGTAAAGTTCTAGAACACTCCTCCCGCGCACACAGACTCTTCCAAGAGTCCAAATCAAGAAAGTGCTCTTTTTAAAAACATCCAGATAAGAGAACCCCGAACAACCGTGGAAGTAGATGAAACTTTTCTCACACGTAGAAAGTATAACAGAGGCCACAAATTAAAAGGGAAAACAGTTATTATCTTCGGTATGTATTATACGGAAACCTAACGCGCCTCTATTTCAAAGTAAGTAATAAACCAAAATGATATTATGACCATATATGAAAAAAATATATAAAGCGAGGAAAAAATCAACCCTCTCCGAGTTCGTGTGTAAACAGTAACAGTAAATTATTGCACCTTCTTTTCGCTTATTTCACGACCGAAGGAGGATAATAGACTGTAAGGAGAATATAAGGTAAGTAAACTGACATTTGAAAAAAAAAAGTCCAGGGTCCTAGAACCTTCCCTGAAATACATCACAACACATTATTAATAATTTTAAGTCACAATGGTATCTATTATTTTTAACTAGATAGCAGCACACATACACATAATACATATACAGAAACAGTATTTGTTAAATGGTGCTGAACTGGGTAGAATTGTGCCAACTTTTTCATAAAAGGAGCTGAAAATGCCAGCGTTGTACCAACGTGCCGATGAATGACAAAAAGGGCTTAATTTGGTACAATTGTACCAAGTGTGGCAACACTGGATACTGTCCTAACAAACTGACACAACAGTTGACTTGCTTTCAGCGCCATCCAGCGAAGAAATTAAGAATTATTACCTGGAACACCTATCATCTCTGAAAAGATTCGTGCTTCCAGTTTCGCGATGTCTAATGCAGTGTTTCTCAAAGTGAGGGTCGCGAACCGTTTTTTAGTGGGTCGCGAGAAGTTTTCTCCTCTTAATTGTAAAAATTTTATTTTGATGCAGAATTATATATTCTGAAGTACTATTCAGAAAACAATGAGGTGAAAACCAAGTGGTTACTCAGAGCCCTGCCCTATAATCAGTAAAGATACTGGATTAGGGCGGAAAGAGAGTGGGTGAGTCAGAATCTTTCACGGGGTAGGGCATTGGTCGGGAGTAGCGTTAGCTCTGTGTTATCTTTCTATGGGAACACTTTAATCCTTTTTGCGCATGTCTACAATTTCATATGATACTGAGAAATTTACATTACACTTGCTCGATCGTCACCGACTGATATTCTCGTAACGACAGGGCCACTATATTCATAAATTTACATTACAACTTAGTTTGAAGGTGAGATATTTACAGCAGACTCAAAATAAAACAACTAAATTTTGATTTATTAAAATTTAAGCATCGAGTTCTAGTTTGTAACGTTTGTCGTTCGGGATGTTCACATCATCTCCAATAAATTCCATGTCAATCACTCGTACGAACTGTTATTGAACGAACTGGAATTAGAGATATCATGTACAAAATTTAATTGCTTTGAAACACATCACCATTACGTAAAATGTCAATGTGCATTTGAATAAAAGTAAATATGCCACAAAATTATTTTTATTATTTAATGTGGGTTGCGATAACAACAAGTTTGAGAACCACTAGTCTAATACATTAAGCTAACCACCACAATACACAGTACGTTTAATAAGTTACCTGACTAAAACAAAAAAACGATACCAGAAAAAGCTATTACCACAGTAGTTTTCTCCTACATCATTTCCTGCGCCACACACGCGCGGAACGTCTTAGAAATGTTGTCCACTGGAATATTGTTCAGCGCCGCCGTCACATTTGTGTTTCTTTATCCACCGTCACTGTTGAGAGAATGGAGAAATGTTCTGCAATCAAGTTTTGTTTCAAATGTGGTAACGGTACTGAAATGTACAGAATGGTTCAAAACAAGTATGGACATGATTGTCTTAGTCGAAGCAAATTGTTTTGAATCGTTTTTGCGTTTCAAAAATGATCGTGAATCCATTGAAGACGATCTTCATACTAGTAGATCTCTTAGCAGCCGAAGTGAGAAAAATGCAAATCGTCTACGTGAGCTGCACACGTCCGTTCTAGTGCTACGTACATAGGAGTTTTTCCTTACAACACCACCACATATTGCTCAGCACTGCGGTCGCCGCCTGATCATTGCCTAACTAGACATCTGACGTGTTTCCAAATTCCATGTTTCTATTATTTAGATGAGTACTCTCCAGGTGTATTTCCTATACAGCGTACCTACTAATATTCCAGTTTTATAAGTCTATTTCTTTTTCATTTTAGGTCAAGAGGGTATCCTCTTGGAATTCCTAGAACCAGTCGCAGTAGTCGAAGTGAAACGGTATGCGGCGGTATGCCATACCACGTCTGTTTTTTCTGTGATCAAGACATACTATCACTGGAAAGTAGATGCTAAATAACCTCTAATAAACCCATTTTTATACACAGTAATTGACGAATAGGTTTGCACGTAAGGTGTATTCCTGTTTCGCCTATTCATGTTCCGTCTACTAGCTTCCCAGCATTATTTATCAAGATTTCTACGTTATCAAGATTGTAGGCAAACAGAAATTCCTGTTTTGTCTATTCCTGTTTCGCCTACTGTTAAGATAAAGCTATATTTTTGAGCTTGAGATTTTCTTGGAAATTTTATTTTGAAGGCGTATTTAGTTATTTTGTAAAGTAATTTAATATTAACGAAAATGGATCAATAGTTGTGCATTTAAACAACTAACGAACAAGAAATGGGGAAAGCAAATGTTACGTACTTTTACTTTTACCTAAAATCACCTTAACTAGTCGGAACAAACACTACTTTCTGATTGGCGTTTCGTTAGGGAGAGAACAAATCAGAATCTCCGAATATATCTAACCTTTGAATCGAAACTTTTAAAGAACCATCGGGAATATAATGTGTGTGTTAGACTTGTGTTGAACTTCGTGTGTGCCATAGAAGAGAATAGAATATTATTTATTGTCATTAAACAACGAATGTTGTAATAGACAGCGTCAATAATATACAAAAATCAGATCATTTGTTATAATTTACATTTTTCTTCAAATTCATTAATACTATAAATAACATTATTTACAAGAAATACTTTACATTTGTTTTCGAAATCGACATTACACATCCTTCCATTATACAGTATATTGGTAATACATTATACAGTTTCATGCGAATATATTTATATCTTCTTTGGATTGTATTTAGCCTAACATGTGGGGTATTTAAATCATCTTTACGTCTTGTATTGAAATGAAATGAAATCTTTGAGTTTTACGTCCCACGCTTATGCCGGTTAGGCTAAAGGAGATGGTGATGATGAGTAATGAATGAAATGGTGGAATGAAGAAAGTGGGAGGAAACGGGAGAACCACCAGAAAAGCCACGCACACGGTGTTTGTCCACCACAAAGTTTACTTGGAGGGGACACGTCTTGTATGGTATGAGTGAACATGACTATGATAACTAATACTAATACCATCCTGATTTTCTCTAACGTGCATAAGGCATCTATAAATGTACATGCATGTCCAAAATTATTGTCGCATATCTATAAATGTGTTGTTGTAGAAATATAATTTGATAACGAATTCGCCCGGCATTTCTTATAATGTTAGTAAGTGTATAATCGGCAAAGACATGTATCTGGCAAATTTCATGTCAAAAGTGCAGTAAATAAGAAAAATAAAACTTTCTTGTCCATGTAGCAACATTTTGTTTTACTCATTCTAATTTTCGTATTGATAATTGTTTCCCTATGAAATTTATCACAAATATACATTTTCCGATTATACACATAGTATCAGTATTAAAAGTACCCAGGAAAATCATTATCAAATTATATTCTTACAAGAAGAAAGTTATAGATATGCGACAATCATTTTGAACGTTAGTGTACAAAGAAGGAACTGTCTTGATCTGCATTTCCTTAAAAAATGGAACAGTTTTTTTTTTTTTTTTTTGTATCTGTATTAGATTCATTGAGATAAAGTTTGTTATCCTTTAACTATGTTGATTGCATTTCTAACGTTTCGTTAGTTTTAATTTTAACTCCCATTAAGGTCTTATCTGTACTTAGAAATGTTGCATCGTCAGCAGATAAAACAGATTTACAAGGTGGAAAACTTGGGAAGTCATTTACTTAGATAAGAAAAAGTAAAGGTCCTAAGACACTTCCCTGAAGCACCCCTGATGTTACATTCAAAAAACTTGACCTTTCATTTGCAATACAGACTGCCTATCGTCTATTACTACGATAAGACTTCATTAACCCTTTCCGGATTTCGGCTTTTTGGGCTATTTTTTAGACTTTCAGTCAAGCAGCTACTGCATCGTCACTATTTATCCTAGGATCATGGTTCATACCTCATTCTCTTCAGAACAGAGCTGGCTTTCAAATGGTACTACTTGCATGCTCATACCATATACCAGGAGCGAGCAAAATGATGTCAAAGGGAAAACTTTCGGAGGGAAATTTTTTCTCGCACTTTGGCCCCCCTGGAACGGCCCTGTGTGAACGTAGCCATCTAAAAAAAAATTGATAAGTAGTACTTGGTATACTGAATGTGTGTGCCAAATTTCAAGTTTCTATCTTGAATACTAAGGGCGGGAGAAATTTTATCATGAATTCCCACAATGCCCCAAATTACCACAATACACTATGATCTCAGGGAAAAAATTTCCTGAGACATCCCTAATTAACCTAGGATCATGGTTTGCACATCATTCTCTTCAGAATAGAACTGCCTTTCAAACGGTATGACTCACGTTTCTCCATCATGTACCTAAGGCGGGAAAATGAAAAAACGGGATTTTTGGGTAAAAATATCCCTTTTTTCAACTTTTAGCCCCTCTGGACCCCCCTGTTTTAACGCAGAGATCTAAAAAAAATCTGATAAATACTACTAGGTAGGCTAAATGTTTATGCACAATTTCAATCTTCTAGGTACAAAAGTAAGCCCGCCAAAAAATATATATAGCGACAATGTACCATATTACCCTATACAGAGGGATATTTTTTAAAAAATCCTTGAGATATCCCTAATTACCCTAGGGTCATGTTTCGCCCATCATTCTCTTCCGAATAAAATTGCCTTTCAGACGGTATGACTCATGTGTCTCCATCATGCTTGTAAGGCGGGAAAATCCCGAAAAATGGGATTTTGGGGGTAAAATATCCCTTTTTTCAACCCTTTGCCCCTCTTGTTCCCCCCATGTTTTAACTCACAAATCTGAAAAAAATCTGGTAAATACTACTCGGTGGACTGAATGTTTGTGAAAATTTCAATCTTCTACGTGCAAAAATAAGCCCACCAAAAAATATTGAACATAGGCTTAATAAATGAAAAAATAAATTTTAGACTTATGACGTCATCACCTCCTATGTCTGGACGCAGGAAGGTTTGAAACCATACGTAATGTCTTCTACAATGCCTCTGGACTTGAAAAAAAAAAAAAAAACGGACGAAAAAGCTCAAATAGAAGAGAAATAACGCAATATACCATGAAAAACGCGTATGGTACAAATTGTACCATAAAATCCCCAAAGGGTTAATGACAACTCGATTTCCCTGATAGCATGATAATATAATTTTTTACCAATACATCGTGTGACGTATCGAAAGCTTTACTCGGGTCTAGCAGCGTTGCACACGTATATAAATTACTTTCAAAATTGTCTAATATATGTGTTACTACATTTTCCACAGCCTTAGTCGTGAAAACCCCTGGTTTAAATCTAAATTACGAAGTGTGGATCAGTTTATTCGTTTCTAGATAGTTCAATAATTGATTTTTAATACATTGCTCAAAAACTTGATATATTTGGCAGTAAGAATATAGGACGATTGTTAATAAGTTTACTTTTACTGTTTTTCTTCTGTATTGCTATAGTGATTGTCAATTTAAGGCAGTCAGGGAAGATTCTCTCTAAAAAGCATCCAGTTAAATAGGTAAACTAAAGGTTCAATTATAAATCAATTATTTTTTTTTTAACAAATTGTTAGAAAATCCATAGAAATTCCCACTGTTTGAAGTTTTCAGCTTACTAACGAGTGATAAAACTATTCTGGTATTAATTGAAGTCCATGAAAAAATTGACTCAATGTTACGTAATTTTGCTGTGCTAATAAACTTCTAAAGTCAAAATCTTGATTTTCGGAGAAACAGTTTTCAACACCGACATTTTTGTTATCTTTTTTCTACCTTTTGTTTTTAAATTAAGATGTTTTCAAAGAAGTTCATCTATTTTATATTTTGATGTACCATATTGAATTTTCTTTCTTACGTATGTGTGTGCGTCTTCTTGCCTTAATGCATATAAATGTCATGTTTTCAGACTGGGAGGATCCAGAGGTTGTCTGCTGTGGGGGCGGATCTTTCGAGGGTTTCGAATACTCTTAGTGAAGTTGGGGACCCGGGAGTTTTCCCGCAAGACATTGTTAATATAAAACCTGGATTTTTTTTAGCATTTTCATGTATAATTCTCTATAATACAACATAAGGGGATATTTTTCATATTTTTTTCAGAAAAATGTTGGTAGGGGATCAAAGTCTCTCCATTTCCCCTTTCTATGAGTACAGAGAAGCTCTCCAATGGTTTGTTAGTCATTATGTAAATAGAAATGTAATCTTTTAGGCAACATACCCTCACTGTATTTCAGCATTTTTAGCCGGTACGTCGAGTCAAAATCGTAATAAAACATACCGACTCTGTTTCTTTCCACTTCGAGCACTGCATAGAACAACAGGAGAAACTCAAAAAGTTTCGTGCTAGAACCAAGTTATTTTTCAAAGGTATTGTTTCTTGTTGCTATCCTAAACGAGCGAGCCTAGGTTGTGTGACAGTATGCAGAAACAAAATCCAAAACTCAAAATTCAACGAAATTTTCGTGTGTATAATAAGGATTCTCTGATATTCAAGATGGTAAAGAAGTTGTGTGATAGACCTAAGTTTTTCGCAATGACCGTGTTTTTCGCAAGGACACGATGGTGCATATCAAGGCATTCAGAAAAGTGGTTGTAGAAAATGTGCAAATTGCGTTTGAAGAAGTCCAAACAAGTAACTTATGTAAACAGTGAGAGAACTGGGAATGAAAAGATCGATAATTCGCAAAATTCTTCACGGTCGATGGTGCTTGCAAAGTGCACATTGGGCAGGAATTAAAGTCTGATGACCGACACTTCAACGCACGTAACATTTCAACTGCTATGTTGGATGGCGTTGCTGATGATGACACCTTGTAATCGGGGATGAGGCCACTTTTCGTCTATTGGAAAAAATAAATCGCTACAATATAGGATCTGGGATTCAGAAAACTCCATGCATTTGTAGAGTATGTAGTCTTATAGACTGAACGGAGTCTATTATACGAACAGGGAAAAAGAATAGGTATGTACGATTGGTGTACATGTGTGTGTACTCTTTCTCCACACAAATAACATGTAGATTGCGATAATTTTTTATCAAAACAATGTAGACCTACGGAATATATCAAGAAAATCAAGATATTTCAAGCATATTATGCAAAGAAGTTCATAACTTCACTATTATAAATAGAAATATATGTCTTCAGACGGATTTTAAAGCTTAACAATTCATTCCACAGAGTTTTAAGTTGAAATTATGTTTTCTCAAGCTTATTCGGCTGAAACCCATTGAAAACGCTGTATCTGGATTTGCCCAATGTGGTATTGTTCCACAAAATATAGACGATTTCAGTGACGCAGATTTTTTTTGCCATCTACTTTACCAATTCTTGAAACCGAGTCTGGAAACGAATTTAGTAATGGTTACGGTGACCAAAATATTCATTCAGTTAAAAACAACGCACAAGTCTCCTGAAATTCAACAAACAGAAACTCACTGTTCATCAAAATATATGCAAATGTCATATTCTTCATTAGTTACAATAAACCCTCCACAACCAGTCACATGTTCTTCAATTATCAAACTCAAATCAACTAGGAGTTTCCTCGTGGGTATGTAGAGAACATACATAGTTTGGTACGAGAGACTCGGATTCGATTTCCGGAGTGAGCTCATATCGTTCGGATCCAACTTTAAACTATACGTCTACATCTCATACAACCTTGCTGCTGAAAGAGACGCTAAACTAAAATCAAATACAAAATTAAATCAACTGACAGAAAGTTCTAAGTACTAACATCAACACTTTTTAAACAGATTTTGCCTCAAAAACGAAATCATTCAAAGGCTACCAAGAGTCATGTCGAGTGGGAGAACATCAAATCTGTATAAATAAAACTGCAAATGAAAAGCGCTTTCAATGGTGTAAAGAAGAAAAATAATAACAATGTCTTTCATAAATATCCAGTGTGCGATAGCATCACCATCCTGCAACAGAAGATTGGATTAAATGTAACAACTGAAAAGTTTGGTGACATGAGCAATGCACATTTTACGAAGAAATTGACAATATCATTTATGATTTACGTTCAATTTTCTTAGTGTGCATTTTTGCTCCTTCACATTTGTACTCTTGCTCCACATACAGGAGCAAGTGTATACAATTGTAAGGTTTAGGTTTTCTTATAGTGATACACTTAACTATTTTTAGATACATGCAAGAGATGGAAATATCTTGTCGCTTAAAGAGTTTTAAATGCAAGCACAACTTTTCTTTGTCGTAGCCATTATTTTCAAAAATACATTAGTTCGATGAAAATTTGCGTACTTTTGCCCCTTCTTCCTCTGTTTCTGGCAGATATGCTCCCATTGGAGCTAAAATAATTAACACTGCAATTGTATGCAATTCTTGTCCAACGTTTTTTTTTTTTTTTTTATCAAAATGTTTAAGTACAGCTCCCTCATATTTTTGAACCCCTCTTCCCCTTTCAGACAAAATATTCCATAAGAAAGACAATTTACTTGATATTTTTGTTATCTTATAAATTAATAAAACAAAAATATTTTTTATCAGTTTAAACACAAATTAACTTCGTTTTATCGTTTTCAGTTCAGAACTAAACTTAATAAAAAGAATTATTATAATGCAAAGCATCCAAATTAAGAGAAATGAACGTTTCATAATTTAATAACCAGTGATATTGTACTATGGAAAAATAATAGACTTTTGAATAAAGTTAAATATAGTTTAAAATATATTTAAATCAAATAATACTAATACTACTACTAATAATAATAAAACTTTAGTGAAAGTGACGGTGAAAATTATGTCCTTCTAGAAGCACTTTATAAGCATATAGTCAGCAAAATAAAATCTATGTAAACATTGCTAAAGTGGAAAAAATAAATGGAAAACTTTCATGTCACAAGCTTCTGTGAAAAGTGCTCTATAATGTTTGCTGAACACTTGAAGGTAGAAGTTCTTTGGAAAACAAACTTTCAATCTTCTCTGTTGCTGTTCTCTGAATAGTAAAGCAAAACACTGTATACAGAAACACTTTATTGAGTATTTCAATAATCAATTCCTTAATATATGCCAGCAGAGCATAGAAATCACCATGTTATCTCATGAAGGGTTTCCACTAATTCTAATGAAATATAAAGTTGATATAAACACTTAGGTAGATATGCAAGGAATTGCCATTTGTTTTTTCATCTTCATCAGTGATTCTCCGAACAGTTGGGTCTTTCTTAAGAATTTCACTACTTATGACAAACACAGGAAAATTTTTCAGGTGGACTTAAGTAATTAATTAATTTTGGTTGCTGTTTTTGTTGAACTTTAGGGAACCGGTCAAAACCCCCACAGCCAAAACACCCACACTCAAGAAATGTCAAAACGCCCACACAAACGGTCATAACCCCCACACAAATGGACAAATCTCCCAAACACACGAACGGTCATAACCCCCACAGCCAAAACCCCCACACTCAAGAAATGTCAAAACACCCACACGATCGGTCATAACCCCCACACAAATGGACAAATCTCCCAAATACACGAACGGTCATAACCCCCACAGCCAAAACCCCCACACTGGTAATCGGTCATAACCTCCAACGGTCATAACCCCAACACAAATGGACAAAACAGCCACACATAGCAACGGTCACAATCCCCACATAAATGGACAAAACTCCCACACAATCGGTCAAATCTCCCACACTCTGAAATGATCCTGGTTGTATGTCTTGTCCTTGTACTTTTTAATAACATTTTTTATTCCACTTAAACCGATGTTGCAACTATTGTTCTTGCACTGTTTTGTAATGACAGAAACACTAAAGTGGGCATCGTAAAGAGCCGCAACAAAGACGTGCAATCACGATATTTTCAGAGTGTGGGGGATTTGTCCGATTGTGTGGGGGTTTTTGTCCATTTATGTGGAGATTGTGACCGTTGCTATGTGTGGGAGTTTTGTCCATTTGTGTGGGAGCTTTGACCGATCGTGTGGGTGTTTTGACATTTCTTGAGTGCGGGGGTTTTGGCTGTGGGGGTTTTGACCGTTCGTGCGTTTGGGGGATTTGTCCATTGTGTGGGGGTTTTGACCGTTCGTGCGTTTGGGGGATTTGTCCATTTGTGTGGGAGTTATGACCGATCGTGTGGGCGTTTTGACATTTCTTGAGTGTGGGGGTTTTGGCTGTGGGGGTTTTGACCTAGACCCGAACTTTAGCGTCCTTTAGTGAAAATAACATGATTTTTAAAAAATCGATTCGAACCACATGCTGTTTTGAAATTCATTTCAAAGGGTTCAATGGCTTTTCCGCGATGAGACAGACAACGTTGAAAAATTATGGCAAATGCTCCCTTGTTCCTTCCCCTTTACAAGTAGACTTTTCGAAGCACCGGTACACATTAATTTTAGCTATAGTTCATATTCCGAATTTCACATCTCCAATCCATAACCTCCTTCTTAGGATATGCATTTTAATGGTAGTGATATTATTTTTAAAATGTGACTCTAGGATTGTTGATCATTAATTTCCATCGGCTCATCCACTTTCCAAAGATAATGAAACAACTTCGATTTGAAGGTGTCGAAGAAATAAAATGACAGAATTTTTCTTCCCTCTTTATAAAGGGAAGTTTTTGAAAACACTGAAGCAACTACTTAATTATATTTAGTTATAAAACTTCTAAATGCCGAATTTCAAACTTTCAACTTAAGCTAATCTATTTGATATTTTTTGAATAAATAATAGGAATTTTTTTAATATTATAGAAATTGCTCCCTTTCCCACTTTAGGTGCGAAATTTTCAAAAATAATGGAAAATGTTTTGTTATTTTTAATGGTGATTTTCAGGGATTTGTTAGATAAACTATTCTTGGTAAAATAATAATAATAATAATCATTAATTAATTAAATAAATCAAAATCTTCGTTAACCCCTTACACACATCTTTCACGAATCCTTCCTTATCCCTTGCTTTCGTGGTAAAACTAGTATTCTCACTGTTCTATCTAAATTTCGCGTTTCTATCTATAGTAGTATCAGTGTAACCTAAACGATAATGAATCAGACCCTTCTATTCTTTTGTAGGGGTGAATGGTCACTCAGTGATAGAGCGCTTACCTCTGGTCTGTGGGGTCCCTGATTCGATCCCCAGTCAAGTAAGTTTGCGGTGGACAACAT